>NW_004443995.1:7746141-7772520 GCF_000243295.1 Trichechus manatus latirostris
CCATTTACATTCAGTGTAATTATTGATAGATGTGAGTTTATTGCTGTCATTTTGTAGCACTTTTTTTTTGTGGTGCTGACGTTTTCTTTGTTCCTCTTATCATCTGTGCTGAATTCCTTTTGTTTGTGGATTGTTTTCTCATTTCTTTTTTTTTTGTAGGTTTTACTTTTACTGAGACTTCATGTTTTTCCTTTTTATTTTTATGAGTATGTTTGTTAACTTTCTTTGTGTTTACCATGAAATTTACCCTTATCTTTCTAAGGTTGAAGCAGTCTATTATTACTTGGTATCACCTTGCCTTCCTCTCCATTCGAACATTCTATACCTACACTGTTTATTCCCTCTTTTATTCTTCTAATGTTGTCATCATTTACCAGTTAATGGTCTGATTCCTGTTGTGTTTCTTTTGGTTTTGGATAGTCCTTGAGAGTTCATTTCCTAGATTGGTATCTGGGTGGTATGATCCTGCGTCATAGAGTCAGCTTGTGAGCTGAAGTATTTGTTCTCAGATCGAAGGACTCCTTTTAATAATTCTTGTAAGTTTGGCTTGGTTTTTACATAGTCCCTTAATTTTTGTTTATCTGGAAATGTCCTAATTTCACCATCATATTTGAATGAGAGTTTTGCAGGATATATTATTCTTGGCTGGCAATTTCTTTTATTTCAAGGTTTTATATATGTCATCCTATTTCCTTCTTGCCTGCATGGTTTCTGAGTTTAGTCTTATTGTTTCTCCTCTGTATGTGACTTCTTGTTTTTGACAAGCTGCTCTCAGGATTCTTTGTTTGTCTTTGGTTTTGGTGAGTGTAGTTATGATATGCCTTAGTGATTTTCTTTTGGGGTCTGTCCTATATGGGATTCGTTGAGCTTCTTGGATGGCCAGCTTTTCATCTTTCATGATATTGGGGAAGTTTTCTGTCAGCAGTTCTTCAGTGATCCTGTTTGTGTTTTCTGTTTTCTCCCTCTCTTCTGGAACTCTGATCCATCGCAAATTTTTGCTTTGATTGTATCCCACATAATTCTCAGGGTCTCTTCATTTTTCTTTTTTTTCCTGATTTTTCCTCAAACAGAGTTGTATCCAAGTGTTTGTTTTCAATTCCACTGATCCTGTCTTACACCATTTCAAATCTGCTCCTTAGCCCTTATATAACACTGTCTTTTTCTGAAATCTTGTTGTTCATCTTTCGGATTTCTAATTGTTTTTGTATAATTTGTAATTGTGAATTTATTTTGGCATTTTCTTCCTTCATTATTTTCCTGAATTCTTCCATTTTTTTGTCTGTATTTTCCATGAATTTGTCTGCCTTTTCCATGAATTTGTCTATTTTTTCCTCATTTGTGTCTGCTTTTTGCTTCAACTCTTGGATAATTCTGAGTATTAGTGATTTGAATTCCCTATCAGTTAGGTCTAGTGCCTTTTCTTCTACTGGAAAGCCATCTGGTTTTTTTTATTTTGGACGCCTACTGGAACCATCCTGTCCTGTTTTTACAAATGTTTTGATATTGTTTGCTGTCTTTGGGGCATTCAGTAGTAATTTTTCTCAATTACTGATTGTAGATTTGTTTGTTTCATCCTTTTTTTTTGTTTAAATTTGGCTATCTCTGAGCAGGCAGGCTATTGTGTTCTTTGTTGTTTGCTCACCTGTGGGCATAATACTTTTCACCTCCTTCTCCAATTGACAGGGTTAGTCGCTCAGATATGGTGCAGCAGGGTAGGTCTCGCTGCAGAGGAGTTGCTGGAATGGGTTGTTTGTGGTACTTACTACAGCCACCAGGGCGGATCAGTAATCAGTGCAGGGTAGGTTCCAGTAGGCTGTGCCTGTGCTGCTTAGTGATGTGATGTTATGTGCATGGTGCAGGTAGGCAGGATGGAGGGGGGATATTGTGATGTGTGGAGCTAAGATGGGTATGGGAGAGAGGAGAGAGGAACAAGAGCCAAAAACATACAAATAAAAAAGAGTGCTAGGGGAGCTTGCTGTTGGAGTGGAAAGATGAGAGACTATGAAATGGAGAAAAACAAAAAGGGGAAGAAGAATAAGAAAAAAAAAGAAAGGAAAATATTGAATAAATAAAATTTAGAACGAAAAAAGTAAAGACAATCTCCCAGGGATCCCCCCGGTGTGGCTACGAGGTTTAGGGAAGTTGTTCCAAGTGTTGAACTCCAGCCTGGCTAGAAGATGTAGAGGTGTCACTCAGTGCCAGGTATTCAGGGGACTGGAAGAGAAGGAAGGTATAGAGAGACGAGAAACTGAATAATGAAGAAAGACAAAATGGGAAAAAGAGGGAAAAGAAAAGAAACTAAAAAAATAAAGAGCAGGAACCCCCCCACCACCAAAAAAAAAACAGAAAAAAAAAAAACCCTGCAAGAAAAGAAATGCCCGCAGGGACTCCTCTCTGCGTCTGCACAAGCTGAATGGGTAGGTCCCAAGCCACGCAGCACTGCCCAGCCAGAACTGGCAACCAACTCGAGAAAACAAACCAACAATTAAAAACAAACAAACAAACAAAAGCCCCGGGATCCCACCAGCGTGGCAGCACACAGGGAGCAGGGAGCAGTTTCACACTCTAGCGGAGCTCCACAGCCCCTGAGGAAGAAGCAAAGATGGCGCACAGAGCCAGGTGTTTGAGTGAAAGGAGGGGGAGGTGGTGAGAGGTAAGGAAGAAATCAAAAGAAGTGGAAAAAAGCAACACCAGCAGCCAACAAATGGCACTCAGGGAGTTGGCCACTGCGGGTGGGTAGAATCCAAGCAGGTAGTGCTCTCCAGCCAAGAGACTGTGGCTGTGGGAAGCAGAGGAGGCTGAGTGGGGGTGAAGAAGCAGAGGGGGAAGCATATATCGCTGGTTACTGGTTACTCTGTCTCCTTCTGGAAGCTCTGTGAAGCTGCTTTCTCATACCCCCTGTTCGCTGGTCTCTGATAGGAGTCCAAGATGGTGGATCTGTGCTGTGTTAGCTGATAGGGGACCTCTGCATGTATGTCTTCTCGCTCTCTGTTCTCTGTCAGTGTTTTATTCCATTTGGTGCTTGGCTGAGTTCTTTATGTCTTCATTTGATGTTTAGGGTTTCAGGATTGCTGTTTTCTCTGCTTGGCTTAGTTTTTCGGATCTTTGCTGTGGAGGGGTGGCGTGGTGCTTCTGCGTAGAGCGCCATGTTGCTGGAAGTATGTTTTGTGCATATTCTTAATTTCCTTAGGTTAAATTCTTTGCAACGTAATTGCTATTGTATATTGTTAAGTTGTCCTCCAATGAAGTTTAGTTTTAGATTTATGACATAGGTTTTCAGTTTCTCCTTCTACCTAGAGAACAAAAATACACACACACAAAACAAACCAGTAGCCAATTAGAAGTAGATAATCATGTATGAAAGGGCTTAGTATAGTGTGGCTGGCTTGTAGTAAGGGTTCAATTAATTATAGTTGGTATTAATAATTGTATTTATTAAAGTGAAAGGATTCATTAAAATCCTTTCATGGAGGATTTATGATAGCTTATAAAACTATATACAACATGAAATATTGTATAAATAAAGACATTAGGGTTTATGGAAAAGAGAATAGAAAAAATGAAGTTAAGAGTTAGGTTAGTATACAAAATTCCTAATTTGGTATTTTATGTATTTGTATCAAGTGGACCAAAAATTTAGCTGTGGATATTTTAACAGCTAATAAAAAGGGGATATAATGATCAGTTGCTTGATTCAGATGTTTCCATGAAGCAGAAGCAAACCAGAAATATGTCCCATGTAAATGATTATGAAGAAGTTACAGTGAAATAAATGTCATGAAAAATGTATTAAAAATATGCTTTCAGAAAATGCAGTAATAAGCTATATATTAATCCTCATTTTAATCATAAGGCCAAAGCAAAATTTGGTGAAAGCAATTTTACAGTGGTGGGAAGGATTAAGGGTGTATGTTTTTATGGTGGAGGTGGTGGTGAAAATGATACGATTCTAGTATTAAGTTCTCTGCAGGACTTCGAACTAGTTCTTCCCGATTCAATCATGGCTAGCAAAGTAAAACCAGAAAACAGACCTGAATTTTTAAAATTGTGGATCACCTGGAGCCATAACTGGAACTGGAAAAATTATGATTGATGCCCTTCTAGAAACTTAATCTGTCTCTTAGAAAAAAAGGACAGTGTACATGTTGCATAGCAACCAAATCTCTTGCCTGTTGGATTTTGTGCAGAGTCGGAAACAGCAGTGCCCAACTCAAAGATGGCAGATTACTGTATCATTTGAGTATGTGTTACTCTCCTCAGTCCTGGCAGTAATCCAGTCTCACGCATCAGGCTCCTGAAGAGGCTCACTACATCTCTTCTGAGTCTCCCATCCTAGCACTTCGACCTGTAATTTTTCCCATTCTGGTTATAGTTCTGGATTACCCAGCTTTTAAAAATTCAAATCTGTTCCGGTTTACTTTATTGACCATGACTGAACCAAGAATAACTAATTTGAAGCCCTGGTTCTCTGCTGGTGTAGTTTAAATCAAAGATGGAGTTTAGGTGTTTTGAAAAGTGGGGGAATATAATTTAGTCCCTTTTTACTCCATATGTGGTCCATGGGCCAGGAGCATTATTTTTACCTGGAAACTTGTTAGAAAAATACTCTCAGGCCCACCCTTGATCTATACCGTCAGTATCTGTGTTTTAACAAGATCTGTAGTGACTTATAAGCACATTGAAGTTTGAGAAATACTGTTTTAGGAAATTCCCTGTTATTTTGTTCCTTTTAACTGAGCTTCTGATAAGTAGTGACAGTTGTACAAGGTATTTGTTTTTCCTGACAAATACATGAAGTACTGATATTCTGTGTTGAATTTAGAGTGATGAGCTGGAATAGGAATGCATTTTCTTGAGAAAGTTGAGGAGTGTGAGTATAACTGTCTTAGGCTGGGTTCTTTAGAGAAGCAAAACCAGCAAAGCATGTGTGTGTGTGTATATGTGTATATATATATGTATATTTAAAAAAAAAAAAAATCCTTGCCGTCAAGTTGATTTCGACTCATAGTGACCCTGTAGGACAGAGTAGAACTGCCCCATAGGGTTTCCAAGGAGCATCTGGTGGATTTGAACTGCCGACCTTTTAGTTAGCAGCCGTAGCTCTTAACCACTATGCCACCAGGGTTTCCTATATATGTATAGGTATATATATATATATATGTATGTGTGTGTATATATATATATATATATAGGTATATACGTACCTATATATATATCAAGAAAATGGCTCATGTGGTTGTAGAGGCTGTTAAGTCCCAAATCCATGAGTCAAGCTGGAGGCTGGAGGCGTCTGACTCATGCAGGGGCTGATGAACCCGAGACTGGCAGGTCAGATGGCAGGCTGCTGGGTCATGGGCTGCTGAGAGTGACGAATCCAAGACTAGCAGGTAAGATGGCTGGCCGCTGGCTCACAGGCTGTGGAGGTTGACAAATCCCAAGATCAGCAGGCAATACGGCAGGCAGCTGGCTCAGGTCCCAAGAACTGCAGGTCAGATGATGACGAGCAGGATGCAGGATCCAGAGCAAGGAAGCAAGCTTTTTTAGAATGGCCATATATATATT
This sequence comes from Trichechus manatus latirostris, assembly GCF_000243295.1. NCBI lineage: Eukaryota > Metazoa > Chordata > Mammalia > Sirenia > Trichechidae > Trichechus > Trichechus manatus. Next base: position 7,751,704 of record NW_004443995.1, read on the forward strand.
GGATGCAAACCACACCCTCGAGGAAACTCCCCTTACAACTGATTGGCTGATCACAAAGGATCACATCATGGAGGATGACTACATCATTACATAACTGCCAAACAACTGAGAATCATGGGCCAGACAAGTTGACACACGACCTTAACTATTACAATAACCAATCAAAGATTTCAGAAAACACATTCTCAAATAATGAAATAGAACTAAACTGAATGTCCAAATTGAGCTGGGAAAATTTTCGAGGTAGTTTGATAATAAAGCTTTCACCCCAATAGATTAATCTGGCCAAGCTTTCCAAGTATATCCTGAATCGCTAGGTATTAGATCTCGAAGTCCTTTAGTTAAGGAGTGATAGTCCAGTTGTAATATGAGGGTTGGGGCCGACTTTGGCATCGTTGTATTTGATTGTCAGTTCTAAATTTATTACAGTAAAATCCCAGTGACTCCTTACAAAAGGAACTCCCTCGTTCTTTTCTAAGTGAAATAAAAGTGGAAAACAACTAAAATCGCCAAGTGCCAATCAATTAAAAATTTAAAGTAAACTCTGTTGCTGTCTCTCTTCACTGTATTCTGACTATTTTCATGGATTAAAAATTTGTTACTTGTATTCCCAGTTTTACTAAATTTAGAGAATGGAGTATTATATTGAGTTTGAGTTCCAGCCACTTAATACATATATGATCAAGATAAAGATACTTAACTTCTGTAAGCCTCAATTTCATCAAGAAAAGTGGGAATTAAAATATATCTGCCTTGCAGAATCTTGGTAAAGATTGAAGATAATGTACACAAAGTACACAGTAGGTTCTTACTGTTAGTTATAATTTATTCTGTTCTGCAGCTCCGGACCTACCATATAGTATATAAATCTCATGCCAATAATAAAACCCACCATTTAGAATGTCTTCATATTCAAATTAAAACAAATAATATAAAAAATATTGAACTCAAATTTTTAAATACTATCCAATCTATGACTGAATAGTAATAAATAGTAATAAATTAACCACCCAGGAGGCTACCTTAAATCCAAAGAGAGAAACATATTCAAAACCAAATAAACATCTTATTTTTATTTAATCATCAATTTCAACATTGATATGAACACAGCATATTAAAATGCCCCTAAATTGTATAACAGAAACTTATTTCCTCAATTTGTCCTTTTATATATAAAGTTTTAATTCCAGCTGATAAAAAGAAAAAAAAATTAGTCACATAGATTTATAGATTCATACAAAATACACAGAGTCCCTGTACCAAAAAGAATTTGTCGACATTCAACCATTTCAGGAGGTAGCGTATGATCAAGAACTGAACATGTTGAAGAAAGAAGTCGAAGCTGCACTGAAGGCACTGGCGAAAAACAAGACTCCAGGAATGACAAAATACTAATTGAGATGTGTCAACAAATGATGCAGTGCTGAAGGCGCTCATTCGTCTATGCCAAGAAATTTGGAGGACAGTTACCTGGCCAACCAACTGGAAGAGATCCATATACGTGCCGATTCCAAAGAAAGGTAATTCAACAGAATTGGGGGAATTATTGAACAATATCATTGATATCACATGCAAGTAAAATTTTGCTGAAGATATTTCAAAAACAGTTACAGCAGTACATCAACAGGGAGCTGCCAGAAATTCGAGGCAGATTTAGAAGAGGCCATGGAACAAGGGATATCATTGCTGATGTCAGATAAATCTCGGCTGAAAGCAGAGACTACCAGAAAGATATTTACCTGTTTTTATTGACTATGAAAAGGCATTCGACTGTGTGGATCATAACACATTATGTATGACATTGCAAAGAATGGGAATTCTAGAATACTTAATTGAGCCCATGTGGATCCTGTACATAGACCTAGAGGCAGTTGTTTGAACAGAACAAGGGGATACTGTGTGGTTTAAAATCAGGAAAGGTGTGTGTCAGTGTTGTAGCCCTTCATCATTCTTATTTAGTCTGTATGCTGAGCAAATAATCTGAGAAGCTGGACTATATGAAGAAGAAGGGGGCACCAGTATTGGAGGAAAACTTATTAACAACCTGTGATATGCAGATGATACAACCTTGCTTGCTGAAAGTGAAGAGAACTTGAAGCACTTACTGATGAAGATCAAAGACTACAGCCTTCCATATGGATTACACCTCACCTTAATAAAAAACCAGAAAACAAACCCTTTGCCATCCAGTTGATTCTGACTCATAGCAACCTCATAGGATAGAGTAGAACTGCCCCATAGGGTTTGCAAGAAGCGGCTGGTGTATTCAAACTGCCAGCCTTTTAGGTAGCAACTGAGCTCTTAACCACTGCGCCAACAGGGCTCCACACCTCAACATAAAGAAAAAAATCCTCACAACTAGACCAATAAGTAACACGATGATAAATGGAGAAAAGACTGAAGCTGTCAGGAATTTCATTTTACTTGGCTCCATAATCAACACCCATGGAAGCAGCAGCCAAGGAATCAAATGACATAGTGCATTTGGCAAATCTGCTGCATAAAAACCTCTGAAGTGTTAAAAAGCAAAGATTTCACTTGGAGATCTAAGGTGCGCCTGACCCAAGCTATGGTATTTTCAGTGGTCTCTTATGTATGAAAGTTGGACAGTGAATAACAAAATAGTAGTTGTTGTTAGGTCCCTCAAGTTGAGTCAAACTCATAGTGACCCAGTATACAACAGGAGGAAACACTGGTCCTCTGCCATTCTCACAATCAAAGATCAAAGACTGAAGAGGAATTGATGCATTTGAATTACGGTGTTGGCGAAGAATATTGAATATACCATGGACTGCCAGAAGAACAAACAAATCTGTCTTGGAAGAAGTACAGTCAGAGTGCTCCTTAAAAGTGATGATAGTGATACTTTGTCTTATGTACTTCGGGTATGTTATCAGGAGGGACTAGTCCCTGGAGAAGGACATCATGCTTGGTAAAGCAGTGTGTCCGTGAAAAAGAGGAAGACCCTCAATGAGATGGATTGACACAGTGGCTGCAACAATGGGTTCAAATATAGTGTTGATTGTGAGGGTGGTACAGACTGGGCAGTGTTTCGTTCTGTTGTACATAGAGTCGCTATGAGTTGGAATCAACTCGAAGGCACCTAACAACAATAATAACAGTTTAAAACTTCAATAATGTAACACATCTGATAACAGCTGTTCAGTGTCTTGACATTATTGAATTTATAGCATCTAAGCACTCACACAAGCCACAGGAAAGTTTTGATGCCATACAACCACTAAGTGGTGGTTCAGTGGTAGAATTCTTGCCTCCCATGCCACAGACCCATAGCCACAGCTAAAACACCATGACAACAGGAAGCTGGGTTCCCTTGGGTTCCCCAAATCTCTTCATTCTTTCTACTCTTCAGGAGAAAGACTAAAAACTCAAGGAATCCTTCTATCACATTATTTTTAATATTTGTATTGCTTATTATAAATTATATACATATATATTGTTTAATATAAACCAAACAAAAGAGTATAATAGATACACATAATTTAAAGGGTAATACTAAAACAAATAGCCACAAAGCTTAAGGAATAGAACTCTGTGTGTTCTACTTCCCTTCATATCCTGAGGATACCCATCTCCTTAATTTTATGTTAATCATTTCCTTGCTTTTCCTTATAGTTTCAGCACATATACACATATCCCTAATTGGTATTTTGTTTAGCTTTTCTTGTTTTTAACTTTATGTAAATGGAATCATAATGTTCTCTCACTTTTTGTTCAACAATGTATTTTTGAGATTCATCAATCTTCATTAATGTCAACATGTGCCCCCATGGTTCATTCATTTTCGTCAGTGTACAGCATTCCACTGAATGAATCTGTTATAATTTAATTATCTTTTTTGTTGCCAAGAGAGATTTAGCTTTATTTTGAGTTATTTCCTATTACGAACATTTCTGTTACAAGCATTCTGGTACATGTCTCCTGAAGCACATGTGCTAGAGTTTCTCTAAGGCAAATATTCCCGACATCAGTATGAACCTGCATTCTGTTGCATCAAGAGTGGATTATATATATGCCAGAGTATTGCATCCTTCAGCCCTGGCCCTGGGGCAGATGGGCAAGGCCTGGACAGTGAGAGTGCTGTAACTGATTGCCTCCAGTCTCTAGCAGCCTCCTCCACTTATTCTACCCCTCACACCTGTTATCCCTGCAAGTGGAATGACTGTGCTGTCCAGTGGGCATATGTTCAACTTTGTTAGGCAATAGCAAACAGTTTTCCACTCTCATCAGCAGTTCATGAGAGTCTCCGTTGCTTAACACACTTGGAAGCACTTAATATTTTCAGAATTTTAGCTTTTGCCAATTGGATAGGTATGAAATGATATTTTTTTGTTATTTTACTTTGGATTTTTCTGGTTACCAATGAGGTTGAGCATCTTTTCATATGTTTCTAGGCCAATATTACTTCTTTGTGAACAGCATACAGTTGTATTTTTAAAAAATGTGTTTAGATACATTTTTAATACTTTATTTTGTACTTTATTTGTTCTTTCCATTTCATACTTTTTGTGTTATATATTATATTTATATTATTATTTTATATTATAAAAAGTATACTTAAAATCGATTGACATATTTTTCCCCTCATTCCATTTATGCTTTTTCCTAGTTTGCATTTATCTTGTTTTTACTTTTTATAAGTGTTTAACCTATACATTTTAATATACACATTTAACTTAAAGTGTAATGTTAATTAGTATCTTACTTCCTTTTCACCCATACAGAAATCTTACATTGCCTTAACCATTAGAGTTTAGCACTCTTAGTTTTTTAACCTCAAGAGTTAGACACAATTACTTTTTGTTTTATACTGCAGCGTTTATTTAGTATACCTGTGTGCTTGCCAGTTTCTTTAGTTGCCATTATATCTAGCAGCACACACTTACAGGATGATTTTCTTTCTGACTCACATCATTTGTAAGTAACCTTAGTAAGGGTTAGTTGGTAGAAAACTTTAAATGATAATATTTTCTTTTTCCTTCTCAACCATTACTTTCTGGGCATTTTGAAGTTTCATTCCCCTGTGTTCTGGCTGCCACTGTTGCTGTTGGAAAGTCAGATGTTTCTCCTCTTGTCTTTCCTTTGTAAGTAACCTGCTTCTGCTCTGTCTGCTTCTAAGGACTTCTGTCTTTTTTTTTTTGGTGGGAGGTGGTGGTCTTTTGTTTCATTATGAGTGTATATAAGTGATTTTGTTTTTATTTATTCCACTTAGGTTTTGTTGGGCTTCCTAAATCAGAGAATCCATGTTTATCAGCATTAAAAAAAAAATGTATATATATATATATATATATCTGCCATTATCTCTTAAATATTCCTTTCATTCTTTCTTTATAAAACTCTACTTAAACCTCTTTTTATAAAACTCTAATTAGACATATGTTGAGTCGTTCATGAAGTCCCTGGGTGGTGCAAACAGTTAACACCCTTGGCTGTTAACTAAAAGGTTGGATGTTTGGGTACCCCCAGAGGTACCGTGGAAGAAAGGACTGACAATTTACTTCCAAAAAATCAGTCATTGAAAACCTCATGGAACACAGTTCTACTTTGACACATGTGAAGTTGTCATAAGTCAGAGTCGACTCAATAGCGACTTTTTTTTTTTGAGTATTTCATGCAATTGTCCTTGTCTCTTTTTCTTCTTTTTAATATTGGACATCTCTTTTTATTTTGTTGCTACACTTTAGTCACTTTTCCTCTGATTTATCTTTTAGCTTATTGGTTATCTTTTATCTGTCTACTCTTCATTTGCTATTCATCGAGTTTCTAATTATTATATTTTTCATTATTGGAATATCTACTCGTTCTTTTCCAAATCTACCTGGACAATTTTGACAGTTTTTAGTTCCTTCAATGTATTTATTTAAACATATAAAATAGACTTATTTTATATTCTTTACATGATAATTACAAAGTCTGTAGTCTTTGAGGTTCTGAATATGTAGTCTGTTGTTTCTTCTAACTCTTGAATTACTTATTTTCTCATGTATTTAATGACTTTTCTGATTCAGAGCTCATTTTTCTTGTTCTTTTATTGTAAGAATTATTTGAAGTTTAGATGTAAACTGTAGTCATCTGAGAATGATTTATAGTTGCTTTTACCAGGTACTTTAGGGCACCATAAACCTGGGACAACTTTATTCTAAATTTTTGCCCTTTTTCAATGGTGGTGGTGAGGAATTTCATGTAGTGTGAATTCACGCGCTAAGTCCATGTGAGTGAGATATTGTAATCAGAAATTCCTACGGGAGAATTGTGTTCCCTCTCTACCCAGAGCCAAGGCCATGGGCAGGCAATGTAATCTCAGTCTCTCTCTCTCTTTTTTGTTTTTAAATCCTAGTTTATATTCTAAGGTTATTGTCCTGGTAGAACCCAGGTTTTATGAGGGGTGTTCTCAGATCTGACCTTCTTTCGTGCTCTGGGTTCCAGTTTTTGTCTGCTAATTGCAGGGCACGTAGCTCGATAAACCCAGGCTCTAGGCCATCAGGGATTGCCATATAACTTCCAAGGCAAAGACAGGCTTCACTACCCATAAAACAGTAAATTCAACCTTTCTTGTTGGTTTTGGCCAGAAAGGAAATCCATTACTTTCCCATCAGCTCTGCCATGCATTAAAAAATATCTTTCAATTTTGTGTGTTTTAGAGTTTATTGTTGCATTGTGCTGTGATTTCTTACTATGAACTGATTTCCAGAAACAGCAGTCCCCTTATATCCTTTACAAGTAGGTTGCCACCTTCGCAGGGACTTATACCAGGCTGCAGACTTGCCTCTCCAGCTCCCTCTTCCTCTTCAGCTTTTTCATTGCCTCCTAGGCCATGCTTAAAACTCTACATATAAAAGAGTAAGTTCCCATGGTTTTGATATTCCCTGGAGGTTAAAAAAACTTTCCCTAGTGACTGGTAAACGAACAACCTGTGTTTTGCTGGGTCAACTTTTCGGTCTTTCCTAATCTGAAATTTGGAAGGATTTTTGAGGACATGGCCAATATAATGGCCTTTACAGAGTGACCAACATTACCATTGGGGTCTCTTATCCTCTCTAAAGAGATGTGAAACAAATACTATATGTGAGTACCACCTTCCAAAAAGAGGGCTGATGTAGCTCCAGGAGAAGTCTTTGGGAACCTATGGGCTTCCCAGGTCGATCACAACTTCCTAGGGTGGATATATAGCTCCTAAACAACTCCTGTGGTTTGTCCATGTTCTTGGAAGCTCAAAAATTCAATCATACAAAGATATTGACTTGTGAAAAATTCCAAAAAGATGTGTATGGTGCCTTCTGGCTCTGCATGTGCGCAAGTTATTGACATTTTCTTGTTTAAGCCATTTCTCATACCAGAAGCAGTACTAGTAGAGGGAACGAAGCTCAGGGCTGTTTCACAGAAGGTGCTAGTGACATGACTGACTTCTGCAGCAGAAACACAAGTGTTAATATTCAAGCCTGGCAGAAAAGCTTTTCAGTTTATTTCACATGTTTTAATGAGTAATTTTATATGTATATGCTATTAATGATTTTCTCTTCACAGTTACCTATTTTTAAACAAAGGTTTCATTTCACCTTTAATGGTGTGTTTGTAAATGCTTCTGGTAGGGTCACAGGCTGTTTAAAACTATGAAAATTCCTTGCTACTTTGAAAGTCCCCTTTAACCACATTTGAAGGGTAAGTGTTGGGATGTTATATACCAATTATAGATTACCTTTTTATAGCAAACATATTCCAGAAATTCACACGAACCGTAGTAACTTAGAAATAGGTCTAGCGTTGTAATGCAAACTGAAAGGCTAGGTAAAAACCTATGGTTAGTCAATGAAAGAATTCAATAATTAGACTGTGAGAGAAATAGCAGCATTATCAAAAGAAAAAAACAAACAAAGTATTTTGAGATGAGATTTGGAAAAAGGAGAGGAATTGATGGATTAGACAACTACTAGAACAACTTCTAGAAAGAAGCCTGAGGTGGAATAATATTTTGCAAAGCATTGGAAATAAACTTGGTACCAGTAAAATTATGGGATTTGAGAAAATACATGGGGGAAAGGAGCCTCAAAAGTGGTTTGGAATAAATCCACTCAGGTTGTAAAAAAAATTGGAAAATTTTCAGAGGAGGGTATGAATAAACGACTTACCTCTTCGGCCAAGTACTTAGGACGTGTCATTTCAAATGCAGTGCTGTAGAGAGACTAGTAGCTTGAAGAAATTGAAAAAAGCAGGTGGCATCTGTGCAAAGAGAAGAGAAAGACCTTGAGAGAGAGTAGAGTAGAGAGATCAAGGCAGAATGGACTTGAGACTTGAATTTATAGTGTAAAAGGTAAATATGTAAGTATGAAGAAAACTAAAGACTTAGGAAAAAGACCACCATCACCAACAGAAGCAACAACAAAACAGTTTCTAATTAGGTTTGGTAGGAAGAAAAACACAAATAGGGGTTGCAAGCCAGTGAATGGAAGGGAGAAGAAAACAAAAAAACCAGAGTACATCTTAAGAAGGAAATTCCTCAAGAATGTTTGTCTGAGACTGTTTTACTTAGCAGTGTTCACATTTGACATCTTTCATCATGGAAAGCTTGCCAATTCAGTTAGTCTGGCCATGAAGAAAGCAGTTGAAAAAAAAAAAATTGGCAAGTGTAAATAGTAGTATCACGTAAGGGCAGTGTGTTCCAAGCCAAACACATGTCACGCTGCATGGTTTTAGTCAAAAGTATAGGCAATAAAGATTATAAAAAATCAGTTTTTGTAGCCAGGAGTGTGTGTCATGTAACATTTTGAGGGCAACATTTAAAATAAAGGTCCTACTTCATGTTTTATTGTCACCAACATGTTACATATGCATTTAAAATGTAAAATATTATTTTTGAGGTTGATTGCTTATTTTGGGGAAAAAAAAACCAGAATTCTGAAAGTAGCAAATACTTGAGAAATGATGCAAACCAATTCTCAAGGTTGTTGTCATGCTCTAATATAACTACAAACAAAGGTTAATCTTAAATTTTAAGGAATGAATGGCATGAAATAGAAATTAACATATACAAGTAAGAACGTGTCTGAGAGAGCAGCATAAAAGAGAATGAAGCTTAACTCTAAAGGAGAGATTTGTGATTTATTTACATTATTTAAAACTATTACTTGTGCCGTAACGTGGAGTATTTTGACGGTACAAATGCGACTTTGTTTTCCATTTCCTCTCTACATTGACCCTTTATATCGCTTAGAATTTTATATTAGTGACTTCCATTAGCTTTGTTATCAAATAGTGATTAAATATATATGTAAAACTTAAAATGCAAAACTAAAATAAGCGTCTTCCTTGTTGTATCATGAGTCCACCATGGATCAATAGCCAAGAAACTTTCTGCTACTGACTTTATTTTACAGAGTCGACAGGCAACACTAACAACCTCAAATCCCCTCTTTACTCATTTATCAAGAATACCTCAAATTCTTCTTCCTCATTTTCTTCAAAAGCTATATTTTGTGCAAAAGAATTGTCATTGTAGATTACAAAGGGGATATGTAATTTCCTCTAAAAAAACAACAACAAAAAACAAACCAGTTGCCATCGAGTCAATTCTGACTCATAGCTACTCTGTAGGTTTGCTTACCAGGGCTCCAATTTTATCCTTGGATAACATCAAATAACGAAGAGAAGTAAGTTGCTGGCCCAGTTATTCTGATTTCTTGTGAGCTCATTTTCTTGAGTTGTTCTTTAACTCTTGGCCTGTGTTGAAGGAGTGTACAAGAAACATCCATATTAAACTCTAGTGTAATTGTTGACGAGATGCTGTTGAAGGGGACCATTATACCAGGCTTCCTTTGAAGGACTTGTGGGAGAAATTCGTCACAGAAAATAAGTTTGCTTTTCTTATAGATATTATGAGCATTAGAGCTACTGTATTTTCTTTATTACTTCGATAGCTGTGAATTTCAGAGCCATATCTGCATTATATTTCAGGCAATATTAGAGAATATTTGGCATTATATTTCTACCCGTATTTTCCCTTTAATCTATTTTTCTTTTCGTATGTACTGTATTCTTTTTTAATTTTTTTTATTGTTGTAATTAAATGAAGTTTACATTTCAAGTTAGTCTCTCATACAAAATTTTTATACATACATTGTTATGAGACCCTAATTGCTCACCCCATTCTGCAACAGCACACTCCTCCTTTCCGTCCCTGATTTCCCCATGTCCATTCAACCAGCTCCTAACTCTCTCTGCCTTCCCATCTCACCTCTGGACAGAAGCTGCCCCTTTGGTCTCTTGTATCTACTTGACTAAGAGGCACACTCTTCACGAGTATCACTTTATGTCTCACAGTCCAGTCCAATCCCTGTCTGAAGAGTTGGCCTCGGAAATTGTTTTAGTTCTGGGCTGATAGAGAGTCCAGGGGCCATGCTTTCCGGGGTACCCACTCTCAGTCAGACCATTAAGTCTGGTGTTCTTACTAGAATTTGAGTTCTGCACCCCATCCTTCTACTGCTCCATCAGGGACCCTCTGTTGTGTTCCCTGTCAGGATGTTCGTTTGTGGTAGCCTGGCACCATCTAGTTCTGGTCTCAGGCTGATGAAGTCTCTGGTTTAAGTGGCCTATTCTGTCTCTTGGGCTTATACTTTCCTTGTGTCTTTGGTGTTCTTCGTTCTCCTTTACTCCAAGTGGTTGGGACCAATTAATGCATCTTAGATGCCCGCTTGCAAGCTTTTAAGACCCTAGACACCACTCACCAAAGTAGGATGCAGAACATTTTCTTAATAAGCTTTGTTATGCCAGTTGACCTAGATGTCCCCTGAAAGAATGGTCCCCAGACCCCGTGCCCCTGCTACTCTGTCTCTCAAAATATTTGATTGTATTCAGGAAACTTTTTAGCTTTGGTTTAGTCCAGTTGTGCTGACTTCCCCTGTAGTGTGTGCTGCATATGTGCTGTATTCTTTATAAGCTGCCTTGGATTGTTTTTAATCAGACAGAGGACAAATAAGTAAATAAAATTCTCCTTGGTAATAGATTTGTATGGGTATTTGCTCACTGCAATGAGTAGTAGGAATTTTGTCCCTGACTACCAAAAGATGATGGAGAAATTTCAGAAATTTTACTCCTTTGGGCGTGCTTACAGGTTTATATCCATGGTTTAGGTTTATAATATATATTACAATGGACCGTTCTGTCCTCTCTGTGATAATATAACAGAACTTCAGTGAAACTTTTTACTGGCAATGAAATTGTTTCCTTATTTATGTCAAATCTTCTTTCTCTTATTCTAGAGAAACCTTTTGAAAAAAGAGCAAAAACCCTTCCAGCCAGAACCAAAGCCACAACCCAGGTACTTTTTTTTTAATACTGTAGTATGAGAGTATAAATAAATGTACTTGATTTTAGTTTTATCAATGCAATTTCTAACTTTTGTGTCTAGGTTTAAAGAAGCGTAGTTTGTCAAAAACTCAAATTTTATTTTATAGTTGTACTTTAAGTGAAAGTTTATAATTCAAGTTAGTCTCTCATACAAAAATTTATACATACATTGTTATGTGACCCTAAATTGCTCTCCCTATACTGTGACAGCACATTCCTCCTTTCCACCCCTGATTTCCCATGTCCATTCAGCTAGCTCCTGACCCTCTCTGCCTTCTCATCTCACCTCTGGACAGGAGCTGCCCATTTAGTCTCATGTATCTACCTGAGCTAAGAAGCATACTCTTCATGAGTATCATTTTATGTCCCATAGTCCAGTCTAATCTTTGACTGGCCTCGGGAATGGTTTTAGTTCTGGGTTGACAGAAAGTCTAGGGGCCATGCTTTCTGGGGTTCCTTCAGTCTTACTCATACCATTAAGTCTGATCTTTTTACTGGAATTTGAGTTCTGTACCCCACTTTTCTCCGCTCCATCAGGGACTCTCTGTTGTGTTCCCTGTCAGGGTGGTCATTGGTGGTAGCCGGGCACCATCTAGTTCTTCTGGTCTCAGGCTGATGAAGTCCCTGGTTTATGTGGCCCTTTCTATCTCTTGGGCTAATGCTTTCCTTGTGACTTTGGTGCTCTTTGTTCTCCTTTACTCCAGGTGGTTGGGACTAATTGATGCATCTTAGATGGCTGCTTGCTAGCTTTTAAGACTCCAGATGCCACTCACCAAAGTAGGATGCAGAACATTTTCTTAATAAACTTTGTTATGCCAATTGACCTAGATGTCCCCTGAACGCATGGTCCCCAGACCTCCACCCCTGCTACTCTGTCCCTCGAAGTGTTTGGTTGTATTCAGGATACTTCTTAGTTTTGGTTTAGTCCAGTTGTGCTGACTTCCCCAGTAGTGTGTGCTGTCCTTCCGTTCACCTAAGAGAAGTCTTGTCTAATACCTAGTTAGTAAATAACCCTCACCCTCCCTCCCCACGCTTGTAACCATCAAAGAATGTTTTCTTCTGTGTTTAAACCTTTTCTTGAGTTCTTATAATTGTAGTCTTATACAATATTTGTCCTTCTGTGACTGACTGAATTCACTCAGCATAATGCTTTCCAGATTCCTCCATGTTATAAGTTGTTTCACGGATTCATCGTTGTTCTTTATCGTTGCATAGTATTCCATTGTGTGAATATACCATAACTTGTTTATCTGTTTGTCTGTTGATGGGCACCTAGGTGTTTCCATCTTTTTGCTATTATGAAAATTGCTGCAGTGAACATGGGTGTGCATATATCTATTTGTGTGATGGCTCTTATTTCTCTAGGATATATTCCAAAGAGTAGGATCGCTGGATCGCATGGTACTTCTATTTCTAGAAAAGCTCAAATTTTTAATGTATTTTTTCAGTGCTGCCTTTTAATTTGGCTCAGGCAAGGAGAAAATATTATTATTATTAGTAGTAGTATATTAATGATCATTCAGTAGGCCAGCCTTAAGTTTGCTTTGTGGTATCTAGGAAGAAAGCTTTGTAAACTATACTGCAGGAAGAATGATGTTTCAGTTGTTGTAAGTGTATCAGACACTATGCATTACAATTCTCTGTGGTACAGCATGCCTTCCAGTGACTCCTAGTGATTCTTAAATCATTGCTTTGCTACTTTATGTTCTGAGTTTGTTGACAAATTTTAGTGAAAAACTTCTGATTTTGTGAGATAGATTAGAAGGTGAGGTGGAAAGAAGGGATTGTGGAAAGATAGCAGTGAAGTTTCTGAAGGGCACGTTTCACATTCGTGTTTTCTTGTTCACTGAGAATACGTTCTTCCATTAATCCACCAAATATTACTTTAGTGCCAACTAGATGCAAAATACTATGCCAGCCTGTATAGATGCAAATAGCAAGTAATGGTAAACCTTAGCCAGGGAAGTTTGTCAGAAGCAACTTGCTTGGAAATTTAATGGCATGTTTTGCAAGCCTACAAAAACTATATTTAATGGTTAAAATCCACCAGTATATAGAAGTTTAATTAAATTGATTATTCAGGCTGCCTTCTTTAACTCAACATCCTTCTTCATTTCCCTGTCAGGTATGCAAAACACATAGCTATTCAGGTCCATAAGCTCTCATCCACAATTCCAAACTCCAGAAAGCTCCAGAAACTGAAATTTGATGCCACCCAAAGTGGTACCAAAACTTTTGGAGTCAAAACCTGACCAGACCTGATAGGTAATTACTATCATTTCTAGTCTTTACTTTTCCCACATTTTGTGAATATTCATGTTTTGCAGAAGTAGTAATATTAATTGTCTTAGATAATTTATATTAATACATTTGATAACAGGGCACTGCCCTAGGCCCTGCCTGGGTGTTACCTAATATATGCTCTAGTCATTGTGCTGATCTTCTAAAATTTGAAAAATGTCTGAATTCCAAAATACATCTGGCACCAAGGTTCAAGCATTGTGGAATTGCACTATATAATGAATCTAGGCTAAATATGTCTATGAAACAATGCAGTACAATAATTGCTAAGATTGTATATTATCTGAGAGCTAGTTTAATAATTTAGTAATAATAGTCTGTGTTTATTATGTACTTGACTTTGTATTAGATATTTTTATTTAACTCTCATAACAATACAAGGATGTAAGTATTATTATTATCACATTTTACTGATAAGGTTGATTGTCTTACTTAGGTCATCCAGCTAGTTGGTTATAGAAATAAATTCAAACCTAGGTTTTTAATTACAGAGTTATCACTATAAATTGTAAGCTAAATTGTGCCCAGAGCTACCCCTGACTAAACTTTGAAGCTATGTGAGGGCAGGAATTATATGTTGTTCATATTTCTATTAATAGCTCCTGGCACGATTCCTGGAAGGAATAGATACTCAATAAATATTAATTAAATAATTTCCAGAGGAGAAGGAAAAGCAGATTTCTATCTTGCCCTGCTGAGAAAATTTACTTTCAGTGATCCATAGTTTATTCATGTAACCAAAAACATTAAGCACCTGCTGTTTTAGGTGCTAAAGACAGAGCGAATGGGATACAGTCCTTGCATTTATGGACCTTACAGCCTAGACTTCTCTTTTAATCCCTTCCTTCCTTCACTTCTCACATAGCAGTGTCCTGAGGACTTTCAGTAAAGTAAAATGTGTCATCATAGACATGTTGCCCACTTTAATATTCAGAGTAAATTGAAGAAAGGTAACTAAGTTTGAACTGGTAGAAGCTTAAGGAGACTTGCTTTAGGGGTTCCAGTTCTGGTAATGGTGAAGCCACGCTAACCCTCTCACAGATAATAATGATAAATTGGAAAAAGTCTCAAGTATTTGAAGGTACTGGAAAGTGATGAAATGCAGACAGAAACTGAAGGGGATTTGTCTGATTCTTGAAAGGAAAGAACTGCCGTAGGTGAAATCCCCTAAGTTGCTAGATCTGGAGGCTGGATCTCAGACAGAAAGCCACAGTGTTATTGGTGTGTGGTGTCAGAAGACAGAGTTTGGGACTGCTAGAGTGCCGATATTGATTGGGGAATCTCACAAAGAAGGATGCCACAAAGGCAGAAGCCGTTGGTGTGCATATAAATTCCCCTGAAATCCTTGGATGTCCCCTTAACTGTGCATGTGTGGAAGAGACTCCAAGCAATCCAGGAGAAAGCAACAATTTAAGCCTGAAAGAACTAAGTGGAGCTTTTAGTTCTCCTTCACCACAGAGGGGGACAGAAATTGGAGTTTAAATTCTGCCAATTTACAGGGGGCCAAGTAAACACCTTAGTCTTTCCATGGAAACCTCAGAAGGCCTACAGTTTAGGAATAGGGACTATATCCCAGGACTAAGTGATTCTTCTTAGTACTAAGAACAAAACAAAGAGATTCACCCAGCAGAGCATGAAACTAAGCCTCCACAAGTTCATATGATAAATCAGTAGTATAATCATCACCTAGAATTTAAAAAAAAGCAACATTCATTAGAGGAAAATAACAATCTAGAGTCTCTACAAATTATCATGTACAATGCTCAGTATACAGTAAGTAAAGTAGTAGACATGTGAAGAAATAGGAAAATATGTCTTATGGTCAAGATAAAAAGATGTTCTGATTTTGGAATTAACAGATAAGGGCTTTAAATCAGCTATTTTAAATATTTTCAAGGACTTAAAGGAAAAGATGTTCAAAATGCCAGGGAATTCCACTAGAGAAATAGAAGCTATAAAAAAACAAGCAAATGAAGACTAGAACTGACAAATAAGTTATCTGAAATGAAAAATTCATTGGATAGACTAAACAACGTATTGAAAAAGGCAGTAGAAATGTCAGTAAATTTGAAGATAGATCAATAGAAACTAATCTGAAGAAAAAATATTGACAAAACTGACCAGAGCCTTAGTGACCTGTAGGGTAACATCAAGTGGACTACCATATGTGAACTGGAGACTCAGAAGGAGAAGAGAGACAGAATGGGGTAGAAAAAGTATTGGAAGACATAATGGCTGGATTTTTCCCAAATCTAATGTGAACCATTCTTATATACCCAAGAACAGCAGCAAATTCTAGGCAAGATACATACAAGAAAAATCACATATAGGCACATCATAGTCAAAGAGTTGGAAATCAAAAGCAAAGACAAAATTTTGAAAATATCCAGAGGGAAAAAAGACACATTTCACAGATGCTTACAACTCTGACTAATGAATGTCTTCTCATCAGAAATTATGGAGGCCAGAAGGCAATGAAATAACAAGTTTAAAGGAACAAACAAACAAAAAATGGTCAACTAATCGTCCTATATCCAGTAAGCTATCCTTGGAAACAAAGACATTTCGGCTAAATTAAAACAGAGAGAATTTATTACCAGCTGAGTTGCATATCTGAAAATGCGAAGGGAAATTATTTTGTATGAAGAAAAATGATATTAATGATGTTTAAAGAGCACCAAAATAGTAAATATATGCTGATCAATATAAAAGAATGTATTTTCCTTGAAAGTTAATTCATCATTGAAGGCAAAATTATAACATTGTTTTATGTATTTATAAAATGCTGCTGTTGTTAGGTGTCGTTAAGTTGGTACACAGTGATGCTATGTACAACAAAATGAAACGGTGCCCAGTCCTGCTTCATCCTCACAATCACTGCTATGTTTGAGCCCATTGTTGCAGCCATTGTGTTATTCCATCTCATTGAGGGTCTTCCTCTTTTTTGCTGACCCTCTACTTTACCAGGCATAATGTCCTTCTCCAGGGATTGGTCCCTCCCGATAACATGTCCAAAGTAAGCTAGACAAAGTCTCACCATCCCCACTTCCAAGGAGCATTCTGGCTGTACTTCTTCCAAGGCAGGTTTGTTCATTCTGCTGGAAGTCCATGGTATATTCAGTATTCTTTGCCAACACCATAATTCAAAGGCATCAAATCTTCTTCAGTCTTCCTTATTCATTGTCCAGCCTTCACATACATATGAGGTGATTGAAAAATACCATTGCTTGGGAGAGGCGCATCTTAGTTCTCAAAGTGACATCTTTGCTTTTTAACACTTTAAGGATGTCTTTTGCAGCAGATTTGTCCAATGCAATATGCCGTTTGATTTCTTGACTGCTGCTTCCGTGGATGTTGATTGTGGATCCAAATAAAATGAAATCCTTGACAATTTCAATGCTTTCTCCATTTATCATGATGTTGCTTATTGGTCCAGTTGTAAGAATTTCTCTTTGCTTTATGTTGAAGTGTAATCCATACTGAAGGCTGTAGTCTTTGGTCTTCATCAGTAAGTGCTTCAAGTCCTCTTCACTTTCAGCAAGCAAAGTTGTGTCATCTGCATATCGCAGGTTGTTAATGAGTCTTCCTCCAATCTTGATGTCACATTCTTATTCATATAGTCCAGCTTCTCAGATTATTTACTCAGCATGCAGACTGAATAAGTATGATGAAAGGATACAGCTCTGATGCACACCTTTTCTGATTTTAAACCATGCAGTATCCCCTTGTTTTGTTCAAAGGACTGCCTCTTGGTCTGTGTACAAGTTCTGTATGAACTCGGTTAAGTGTTCTGGAACTCCCATTTGTCGAAATGTTATCCATAATTTGTTATGATCCACAGAGTTGAATGCCTCTGCGTAGTCCATAAAACACAGGTAAACACAGGGCCAGATTAAGGCATTCGAGAGCCCTAAGCACTGATAATCTGTGGTGCTCCCTCCTCTGCTTACTCACGCATCACATTCAAATGGGGTATGTGAGATATATATATATATATCTATGTTGGTGTGTGTCTTAGCTATCCATGATGTAACTTCTTTTTAAACGTGACCTTAATATTAGCAATGGAATGCAGAAGTGGCATATACCATTTTAGTGGAATGAAATGAACTGGATTATAAAATTTTTATTGGATGCAGGGTACTAAGGTATTTACTATATACCACATTTTCTACACAAAGAATATTCCACATATTCTACAACAAAGAAAATGAGTCAGTGAATGTAGTTGTTTCAAGAAGCAATGTAAAATTCTGTTGATTTCCCACAAAGAAAAATTCACTTTTACCACTTCTGCTTTAAATGGCTCATACTTCGATTTTGATGCTTGTTTCATAATAAATGCTATAATTACAAATGAAAAAATGAAAAGATGTCATTGAAGAAAAATTTAATGATCAGAAAACAAATATTACAGCAAATTAGTATATTTTATTCTTAAATCTTCCACCTCTAACATGTTATAATTAAAAACATTTCTTTCTATCCTTTGTTCTCACAAACTATCTTTAATGATTTCGTTATAATTAAGCTGCTGGACAATATCTACTTCCATACATAATAAGGATAATGAATTGAGTCTTTGAATCATTGTTGTATGCTGAGGGTTTTTGAGTCTCTTTAGGGATGAAAATGAGTATTGTGTTGTGCAGTTTGTGATTATTAAAGTTGAGAATATACATAAAGTAACATTGGGAAATACATATTGTATTTTATCTTCTATTACAGAATCATGCATGCATACATGAATAAAATTTGTCTTTCCTGAATCAGTAAACTCAGTTCTCATGTAAGGATGAAATTGTCACACTTCTTTGTAAAGGTTTGTATTTAAGTCATCGGGATAAGCCTGCACCGATTCCTTGGATGCCTTCATGCACTCCTCATCAGATATATCCATACTATTTATGAAGGAAAATCTATTTGACAGAAATTCATACACTTTTGCCCTTCTTTTCATGCAAGATTCAAGTGTGTCAATGATGGTGTAGTATGTGGTTATGTGAAATTGATCTCTGGCACTCAGTGATACTTCTGGAGCACTTCTGTCATTTTATTGTTTCTTTCTAATGCTTCTGTGATGGTGAACTGTTTGATAATCAATATTTGGCAGTATTTGTTTGTTTGTGTTTTAAAAATTTTATTTTAAATATGTAAATACCCTGTTAATGACTGGTGACTGGTAGAGATCTGTGCATGTCTTTAAATTTACTGAATCTTGGAGAGCTTGATTCATCTGACGAAAATGTTGCAATATATTATTCCACATAACCAACATTAATACATACTCTAGTGCTTGCATTTGGCGGCGATGTTTTCAGCTTTTCTTTTGGTATCTCCTTTTTGTGTCTGGTCTTTAGCAATATTTTCAAAGGAATCTAGAATCTGAGTGTACAATTCTAGGATTGTACTCATTGCTACAGCATGCCCTTCCCAATGTGTATTAGAAAGACATTTTAACACTGGATCATTGCCTAAATATGTTTTAAGAATTATCCATCAGTGAGTAGAGATGGCAAAAAATATGCAGAGTAACTGAAGGGTAGAAAAAAAACCAACTGCTTCTGGACAACAATCTGCTGCACCATGTCCTACAAGATTAAGTGAAAGTGCAGCACATAGTATGAAAATGGCATATTCATTATGTTCTAAAATTTTCCTTTGCATGTCTTTATAATGCTGTGACATGTTGGAAGCATTGTCATAGGATTGGCCTCTGCACTTACAAAAATCAATTTTGCAAATGTCACATAAATAGTGTACTACTTGATTTGCAATTTCTTCACCTGTATGACTTTTAAGCTAGTAAATGTGAAAATCACTTGGCAGGTTTTCCATCTGTTGGAATATGTATCTTAAAACAATATTTAGCTGCTCTATATAAGAAAGATCAAGAGTGGAATCTACCGGCACACTGAAATACCAAGCTGTACTTATTTCACTGAAAGTAGTTGATCAAAATTAATCACTTACTAAATTTATTAATTCTTTACACATTTAGACATATACAATGGGTTGCCCTTTCCTGTGTTACCATATTTTGAGATGTGACCTGCTAAACATGGATCAAACTGAGCAACAAGTTCAAGTAAACCCCCAAAACTTCCATTTTGTGGAGGCCCAAACACTGCATTTCTTCCCCGAAAAGGCGGTTCACGTTTAGCGATTGTTATAATGACGGCAACGAGTTGCAAAACAACTTTCCAGTGCTGGTGTTCTTCTTTGTGTTTCCAGTTCATGAATTAAGCCAAAACCATGTCTTGTATTTAAATATGACAAAATACAATCACTGTGAATTGAACTGTTTTCATGTTTATCAATCATATTCAAGTGGCACCAATTGCTAAATCCATCTGTAGCAAATTGAGAATTAAATGATTTAGGACTGAATTGTTTGAAAGCAAAACAGAGCCGACTGATGGAGAATACAGTAGTTACTCCCTCTTATAATTGTGATCATTAGCTTTGCACCCTAGAAATATATTCTGATTGTAGAACCTTGTTTGTTTACCATCCAGAAATTTTCAACATGAATTTTCAAATGGTCCACTGTGATGTTGACAATTACTTGGCCCTCTTTTGATCTGATAATTTACATCATTAGAAGAATTTTTCCACAAAGCAGGATCTCTAGCTCTCTTATTTATGGAGTCTTCAGATGTGACAATTTCAGATTCTTAAGTAATTTCACTTTCTACCTCATTATTAATTGTTTTTATTATAGCAAGGAATGGATGCAGAGTTTGGAACAAATTCTGTTATATTCGTATTGCTATTAGTAATTTCAGCACTAACGGTAGTAGCAGAACAATTTGCACCAGTAAACTTGAACATTCAGTGGAAGAAATCTCTTCTGATTCACTACATTTTAAAAAGGAAGTTTATTTTGGAATTGTCTTTAGGGATTCACAAATCCTTTTCTTTTTATCTTCTGTGAGCTTTTGTTTTTGCGCTCCACATAGTTGTTGCCATTTTATTTTACCTGGTTATAAAATTATGTCAGTTTTTATATTTGGTTCTACAGTAGCAAATAAATTTGAATAATTGAAAATAAATAAAATTTGGTCTCCGGCAAGATGGCGGTCTAGGCAGAAGCACCACGCCGTCCCTCCACAACAAAGATCCGAAAAACTAAGCCAAACAGAGAATCAACAA
>NW_004443995.1:7779938-7805765 GCF_000243295.1 Trichechus manatus latirostris
ATAAAACAACTAAAATTTATAAAATAAAATTTACGTTGAAATTTGGACATTAACACAAAAATTTATATTTGAAAATTAGTAAGTAAAAAATTGATTTGGAGCATGTAATTTTGTTCTTCAAGTCTGAGATAGTCTAAAGAAATAGTACTTACAAGGCAGTTGGAAATAATTACATTCCTTTGTCGTGCTGTGTTTGTTGGTGACCTGTTCATAGATCTCCACAAGTGTTTTTTGTCTTGAAATAATACTTAAAAATTTGCACACTCAGTTTCTGTCCTTTGATGCTGCATGTTGACAGTTTATTGGACTACTGCTGATACCCGGTGGGGACAAGAGTGATTGCAAAGAGCAAGGGTATGCTCAATCTGAAGATGCGTTTTGGTTCACTTTGTGTAGGACAGGACCAGATATATCATGAGTCATGCGATTGTCTTGCCGCTGGTGTGTTCTTATGTGGTCCATGAGAGAGAACTGAATGTGAGATTATACTCGATCGGTCTGAAATGAAAATATAAATGTTATTGTATACAGAATTTATAAAATGTACATTTTATTTGTGAAATTGTTCAACTCCCATATTCAGAGATATGTACATAATTGATTCAGAGATATGTACAAGTTGCTTTGTGAGTCATAACAGTAGCAGTAAATCTCTTAAAAGGGAGTCAATCTGAAGGGAAATGGAAATAAAGTTCATTTATATAACTTTTATTACCTAAGTTTTCATTTATTTCCTCAACTTCCTTACACAGAAATATGTAAATATTCTGATAAAATATGAATGTAATGTGCTAATAAACACCCATTGTTGCTTTCATGGACGACGAATTTAGAAACATGCTCATTGTTGCAAAACAGGAACATATTTTGCACGATAAATAAATATTGAATTTTGCATCCTCTTAAAGTGTCTAATACCTTGTTTATTAGCATATATAGAGTAATATCAAGCACTGTGTCCTGAGTAATAGACAATAAAAAATGAAACTACATAAATTAAAACTTTTCATGTTAGATAACCCATTGCCGTCAAGTCGATTCCAACTCATAGCGACCCTATAGGTAAATATGATTATTGCCAGTATTTTTGGATTTTTGTGATGTTAGTATTATATCAAATTATTACCCATGTTAGTATCATATTAAATGTATGATAGTGTCTGTGTGTAAGCCAAACATATTTTAAAATTAAAGTTATAAATATTATTGTTTACAAAACTTAGGACATAAATCTGTACATAAATGCTATACAGTTAAAAAGTAACTAGATTGAATTTGTTGCAATGGTTAATTTATTCGCGTTCCCTCATTATTGCGCACCATCTACTACTGGATATCCCACTGGTTGTTTACTAGGACGTTTGCAAGACGTGACCCTGTGTGAACTTCTTTCCAGCCAGCATATTCTCATGCACTAGAGCTGGTATTGGTTTCATTTAGTGCTCTGCCAGTTCCCTTCCACTGCAGTGCTTGCTTTTCCTTGTGTCCTGTCTGGTTGGCATCTATGAGTCTTTGCTTTAGACAACTGATGCCCCTGTTTTGTTGATGCTCTAAGCACATGCTTACCTTGTGTATTGGGTAATCTCTCCCTGGGTAAAGTTCCTTCTGGTTTTCTCTACTTTCAGCCAAGGTCCATCTGATATCAGTTGGAGATCATGATCCATCATGATATCATTATAGCCCTCAGTCCACGTGCTTTTTTGAATCCAGCTTGAATTTCTTGCAGTTCCCTGGTAATGTACTGCTGCAACCATTTTTGAATTATCTTCAGCAAAATTTTACTTGCATGTGATACTGATGATATTGTTTGATAATTTCTGCATTCTATTGGATCGCTTTTCTTTGGAATGTTCACAAATATGAATCTCTTCCAGTTGGTTGACCAGGTAAGTGTCTTCTGATTTTCTTGGCATAAATGAGTGAGTGGTTCTAGTGTTGCATCCATTTGTTGAAACACTGAGTGAGCACTTTTAGTGTTGCATCCATTTGTTGAAATATCTCAACTGGTATATTCCATCAATACCTGAAGCCACTGTTGCTTTCAGTGCAGCTTGAACTTCTTCCTTCAGTACCATCATTTCTTGATTACCTGCTACCTCCTGAAATATTTGGATGTTGACTAATTCTTTTTGGTATAGTGACTCTGTGTGTCCCTTCCATCTTCTTTTGATGTGTCCTGTGTTCAATGTTTTGCCCATAGAATCCTTCGATATTGTGTGCGTGAGGCTTAAAGTTTTTTCTTTAGTTCTTTCAGCTTGAGAAATTCTGAGCATGGTCTTCCCTTTTGGTTTTCTAACTCCAGGTCTTTGCACATTTCATTATAATACTTTACTTTAAATATTCCAGTGGCATAATTTCCAGCATCAGAGCAAGATGCAAGCCAACACGGTATGACAAACTGATAAACAAGTGGTGGGATTTATAAATTATGTAGATGTAAAATATATGTCAACAATAGTAAAAGAATTGGGGATGATTATATGGAATTATGGAGCCCTGGTGGTGCAGTGGTTAAGGGCTCTGCTGCTAGCCTAAATGTTAGCAGTTCGAATCCACCAACTACTGCTTGGAAACCCTATGAGGCAGTTCTACTCTATCCTATAGGATCGCTATGAGTTGGAATCTACTCGATGGCAGTGGGTTTGGTTTTGGTTTTGGTAATATGGAATTATACTGTTGCAAGGTCCATATATTTTATGTGTAGTGGTATTAATTCTAAGCTGAGTGTGATAAGTTAACATTACATATTGTAACTCCAAGAGCAGCCACTAACACAAAAAGATAAACCTAAAAGGTAATAGAAAAAATAAAATTAATAACTCAAAAGAAGGCAGGGTAGGAGTAACATATGGAGTAAATAAAAAATAAATCGGAAAATAGTAAACTTAACTGTAACAATATTTGTATTAAATGTAGTGAATAAACACTACAATTAAAAGGCAGAGATTGTCAGACTAGCTGCTTATAAAATATGCATATAAAGACACTAATTGGAAGTAAGAAGATGCAAAAAAGGTAAACCAGGCAAAAAATCAAACAGAAGAACAGTAGAGCAGCTAGATTAACATCAATGTAGAGTTCAAGTTAAGGACTATTTCCAGAGATAAAGAAGGACAATTCAAAATTGTAGAAGGGTTGATTCATTGGGATTAGATAATAATAGCAAATGTCTATGGCCAAATAATAGAGATTCAAAATACATAAAGCAAAAAATTGGAAGAATTAAGGAGTAAAGTAGACAACACTGGAGTTACCGCTGGAGATTTTAACACATTTCCCTAAGTAACTGATAGGGAAACTAGAAAAAATAAATAATTATATTAAAGATTTGAACAAACCATCAGCTAATTTGACCTAATTAACATCTATAGAATGCTGCATCCAACAACTGTAGAATATACCTTTTAAAAGTGTACATGGAACATTCATTATTAAGAACAGAAATCAGGGAAATAGGAAACAGAGAAACAATAAATCAAATTAATAAGGGCAGAAGTTGGTTCTCTGAAAAACTTAAAAAAACTTATAAGCTTGTATCAAAACTGATCAAGAAAAAAAGAAGAAAACACAAATTACCAATATCAAGAATGAAGGAGAGGATATATAAATAACTTATGCAAATTTCATTTGACAGCTTAGATGAAATGGACACATTCTTTGAAAAAAAGAAAAACTTATCAAAACTGACAAAAGAAATTGAAAATATGAATAATCCTATGCCTATTTAAAAAATTGATTTTGTTATCAAACAAGTGTCTTCTATAAAGAGACTTGCTTAAATATATGTATGTATATATGTATATATATAACTGTCACAAGTAAACTATTTCTAAATTATTTGATGATGTTTAAAGCAGCTGTCTTTTTGTGTAAGCATTCTTCTTGCAAATATTCCTTACCTAGTTAGTTTTATTGTTGTTAGTTACTGGCAATTCAATTTCAACTCATTGTGACCCTATGTATGTAGAGTAGAATGTCTCACAGGGTTTTCAACGCTGTGCGCTTTCAGAGGCAGATCTTCAGGCCTGTCTTCCCAGGCACCACTGGGTGAGTTTGAATTGCCACCCTTTCAGCTAGTAGTCAAGCATTTAACCATTTGTGCCATTCAAGGACTCCTTTAGTTTGATTAAAAAGCATTTTTTCCTCATTTAAAAAAAAATTGCTGTTGAATCGAATTCTGACTCATAGCAATCCTATAGGACAGAGTAGAACTGCCCCATGAGGTTTCCAAGGCTGTAAATCTTTACAGAAGCAGACTGCCACATCTTTCTCCTGTGGTGTGGCTGGTGGGTTTCGAACTGCCAACCTTTTGGTTAGCAGCCGAGTGCTTAACCACTTGCACCACCAGAGCTCCTATTTTTTCCTCATAGGTGTTACTAAATTAAAAGTGCATCTTTTGAATGATAAAAAATTGTATAGCCTAAAAAATGAGCAACTACTGTAGTTATTTTCTTAGAGTCGTTTAATCTGAATGCTAAACATTTTCCTGTACAGTCTACCATCTGTTGCAGGCATAAAGAATTGTGAAGTTTTGCAGGGCTATCTAGTTAAGTTTTGCAGGGATAACTTATGCAATTTATAGGACAGGGGCTGGAGGGATTTTTGAGATTACTTGATTCAATCTTTTTATTTTCCAATTGAGAAAATAGATTCAAAAAGATTAAGTGATTTCTTCAAATTCACAAAAGTAAGTAACAGAACAGTGACTAGAATCCAACACTGATTGTACTGATTTTACTCAATCATGCTGCTATTATGCCAATTTTATTTTAAAATTTAACAGGTTTTTGATGATTACTTAAAAAAAAAAACAACTAAAACTTGACCTGATTAGCAAAGCTGAGAGTGGCTCTAGTGAATAAAAAGTGTTACTAGAATAGAATCCTGGAGAAAGAGAGAGAAAAAGGAGTAAAACAGAATATGAAAATAAAGCAAAGTAGTGAACAATATAATATATACACCTACTCCTCATTTATCAACTGTCTCATTATCCGACATTTAGCATTTATGACAATAGTAAAAAAATTTATCCAAATATTTTGCACATTAAAGGTGTATGTCTGGCAGTAACGAACACTGGGGTGCAAGTCTAGAGTAACACTGACTGTGATGGTTAATGTTTTGTACCAGCTTGGCTGGAACATGATGCTCGGTGGTTTGGTAGTTATATAATGATGTAATTTGGCAGTTATGTAATGAAGTAGCCATCTTCCATTTTGTGATCTGATGTGGTCATCCTCCATTTTAGCATAGCGCCAATTTTCATGTAATGACATGGTTTTTGGAACCTAACCATGTCAATAAGTGAGGCGTGGGTGTATATGTATATGTGCATGTATATATATATATATATATATATATATATGGTTGCTATGAGTCATAATTGACTCAATGGCAAAGGGTTTATATATATATCCACTTCATTGAAAATATTTAAGTGAAGTTAATATTAAGATTTTCTTCTTTAGACCAGACTAAATGGTCTGACTAAGACTGGAGGCACCCCTGAAAGCATGGCCCCTGATCTCTCCATCACCCCAGAACTAAAACAGTTTCTGAGGCCAACTCTTCAGACAGGGATTGGACTGGACTGTGGGACATAAAGTGAGACTCGTGAAGAATGTGCCTCTTAGACAAGTAGATATAAGAGACCAAAGGGGTGGCTTCTGTCCAGAGGTTAGAGGGGAAGGCAGAGAGAGTAAGGAGCTGGTTGAATGTTCATGGGGAACCAGGGGCGGAGGGGAGGAGTGTGCTGTCGCAGAATGGGATGAGCGGTTGGGATCTCATAACAATGTATGTTAAAAAAAAAAATTCTGTATGGGAAACTAACTTGAAAGGTAAACTTCATTTAATTACATCAATTAAAAAAATTAAAAAAAAAGATTTTCTTCTTTATTTGAAGTCCTGCATGATTTTTACATAAAAATTCCATGAAACTTTAGAATCTAAATTTTGGGACTCTTTATAGCTTGGCGTGAAGTATTTTCTTGTTAGAGAGGGACTTCCCATATATTTTCAGCTAGAGGTTTCCTTGGAGTCTGCATGAGGCACTGTGCATTATGACTTTCCATCCATCATCAGTCAACTTCAATAAGATACTGGCCAATTTCCAAAGTACTTTTGCATTTCAGAGATAAAAATATGTCACACATATATCATCATTGCCATGCTGCAGTAAATAGAAGAGAGTCCCCCCCCCCCCCAATTTATAGAAAAATAAGGCAAGGGAATTCATTTATACATACTTACAAGTTTTACAGGGACCTTCTACAGATGGCAAATGAGACTGGTTTATGCTCTTATTCAGCAGGATTTTTTTAAGTAGGCAGTAATTTGGCAACTTTAAGATGGGAGGGTGAAGCAAACTCAAAATACTGCTGCTACACTTGATTTGTAATTACTGATAATGTGAGCACCCGCTCCTATTCATGATGAGGAATGGGACCTCTTGCCTTATATGGATAAATACCAAAACCCATTGCTGTAGAGTCGATTCCGACTCATAGTGACTGTATAGGACAGAGTAGAACTGCTCCATGGAGTTTCCAAGGAGTGCCTGGTGGATTCGAACTGCCAACCTTTTGGTTAGCAGCCGTAGCTCTTAACCACTATGCCACCAGGGTTTCCATATGGATAAATAGTGGTGGATAAGTTAGACTGCTGATTATTTCTGTCCTAATCTTCAGTGAAGAAGCCCTGGTGGCGCAGTGGTTGAACATTCGGCTACTAAACAAAAGGTTGACAGTTCTAACCCACCAGCTGTTCCACAGGAAAAAATGTGGCAGTCTGCTTTTGTAATGATTACAGCCTTGGGAACCTTATGGGGCAGTTCTACTCTGTCCTATTGGGTCACTGTGAGTCAGGATTGACTCAACAGCAGTCAGTTTTGGTAATCTTCTGTGATCACAAACTTAGAAGCAAGTTTTCGCATTTCTATATTTTGTCCACCTTCCTATTTTTTTTCAACTGTGTGAAGATCTCAAAATTTAGAAATGGGAGAAAAGCTAGTACTATAGTGCTGAGGTGCTTTTTTTTAATCATTAAATGCACTTTGAGATATATGTGTGTGTGTATATACATGCATATATACATTTATTTATACACATATCCATATATTTATTGTGGTAAAAATATACACAATAAAACATTCGCCAATTCAGTAATTTCTATATGTATATTTCAGCAACATTGATTGCATTCTTCATGTTGTACAACCATTATAGCTATACTTTCCCAAATTATTCCACACCATTAACATAAACTCAATGCTCCCTAAACAAAAACTCCCCTTTCCTCCTCTCTCCCACAGCTGGAAACCAAGAATAATCTTTAGTTTCTATATATTTGCTTATTCCACATAAGTGAGATCATGCAATATTTGTTCTTTTGTGACTGACATTTTACTCAGCATAATGTTTTAAAATGCCACATTTTATTTATCCATTCATCCGTGGATGGACGTTTTGGTTGTTTCCACCTTTTGACTACTGTGTAAAGTGCTGCATTGAACATTAGTATACTGGTTTCTGTTTGAGTTACTGCTTTCACTTCTTCTGGGTATATACCAAGGACTGGAATTGCGGAGTCACATGGTAGTTCCATGTTCAGCTTTTTGAGGAATCACCAAACTGTTCTCCACTGTGGCTGTACCATTTTACATTCCCATCAGCAAAGAATGAAGGTTATAGCTTCTCTACAACCTCACCAACACCTATTGTTTTCCGGTTTTTTGATCCTTGCCATTTTTATGGGAGTGAGGTGGTGTCTCACTGTGGTTTTGAGAAACCCTGGTGGCGTAGTGATTGAGAGCTATGGCTGCTAACGAAAAGGTTGGCAGTTCGAATCCACCAGGGGCTGCTTGGAAACTCTATGGGGCAGTTCTCCTCTCTCCTGTAGGGTCGCTATGAGTCGGAATTGACTCGACGGCAACGGGTTTGGTTTTTTGGTTTAAAGGCTAGTGATGTTAAACATCTTTTCATACGCTTGTTAGCCATTTGAATATCCTCTTTGGTGAAATGTCTGTTAAAGTCTTTTGCCCCTTTTTGGATTAGGTTGTTTGTCTTTCTGTTTTTTAGTGTAGAAGTTTATGCAGTGAAACCTGGAACTCAACAGGACTGCCTTATTTTTCAGGGTCTTGCAAGTTTTCCATCTTTGACATGGTGTAGTCTTAGCACTTTTCTGTTGCTTGTTTTAGTGGAAAATATTAGAGTTTTCCTTCTCTGACAGGTTTCTGCCTTACATAGGTTCTGACTTGCACAGGTTTTATTGTATTTATTTTGGATCTTAGACCCTTATCAGATGTATAGTTGCCAAAAATTTTCTCTTGATCTGTAGGTTATCTTTTCACTTTGTTGATAAAGACCTCTGATGGACCAAAACATTTAATTTTTAAGAGGTTTCATTTATCTATTTTGTCTTTTGCTGTTTGTGCTTTTGTTGTCATAGCTGATAATCCATTTTTAACCATATTGTTAAAAACTAGTTCCCACAGCATTGGCCTTATACTTTATTCTAAGAATTTAATGGTTTTAATTTTCACATTTAGGTCTTTGATCTATTTTGAATTGGTTTCTGTGTATGGTGTGAGGTACATTTGTTTGTACAAATATGTGTACAAATATGTACAAATAAGTCCTTTCTTTAGTAATATCTTAGTTGTCTAGTGCTGCTATAACAGAAATACCACAAGTGGATGGCCCTAACAAAGAGAAATATATTCTCTCACGGGGAAGGCTTTCTCTTTCTCTTTCTGTCTCTTTCGGTTCTGGGAGGAGGTCCTTGTCATCAGGAGTTTCTCAGTGCAGGGACTCTGGGTCCAAAGGATGCACTATTCTCCTGGCTCTTGTTTCTTAGTAGTATGAGGTCCCCATGTGTCTCTGCTTGCTTCTCTCGTTTATATCGCTAAACAGATTGACTTAAGACACAACCTAATCTGGTAGATCGAGTCCTGCCTCATTAACATAACTGCTACTAATCCCACCTCATCAACATCACAGAGATAGGATTTACAACACACAGGAAAATCACATCAGATGACAAAATGGTAGACAATCACACAATACTGAGAATCATGGCCTAGCCAAGTTGACACATCTTTTTAGGGGATACAGTTCAACCCATGACAAGTAGTATTATTAAACCAAGCACATTTAGGATGAATTTACTAGGTTATGAAGTCCACACCATTGGTACTTCATTTTATTTTGGTTTCTTAAATATATATTTATGTATTTTTATTTTGGATTCTTAAATATGTATTTATGTGTCTTATGAATGGTGATTTTTTGATTTGGCTTTATATTTCTTTTATATAAATATGCATTTCATACATGCCTTTGCTCAACATTTATAGAACATAGTTTTCATAGATGAGCATTTTATTTAAAAATTGTTTAATATCTGAATGAGGTTTCTACTTCCTCAATATTTCAAATTAACTGATATATTTTTATAATTTGAAAGAGTTAGAATGCCAAAAGATTCAGAAGGTTGTTAGAAATCTATAAGATTCAAATATGATTGAGAAAGTTTAAAATCTTCTTTAAGGAAAAAGGAGTTTATCTCAAGGATTTCATAGAAAGTCAAGCAATCCCAGTTCAATCAGAATTGCCACAATTTTTGAATTTTAATATTTTTAAAGTAAAACATCTGATGGAAACTTTATAAAGTTGACAACAGTGGGTTTGATTCTTTTGGTATGCAGTAATTTAATATATATGTGTTTTTTTTAATCTTGATTTGATGATGTTTTGCAGTGAAGTGAGATCTCATATTTTTCTAGCATCATCTTTTTAATCTCTTCAGTAACTTCTTCATGCTCAACCCATTTTCCTCTTATTTTTATATATCTTTGATACAAAGTATCAAAACAGTTTATATTATTAGATGAAGAGAATAATGTATTAGTACACCCAGAGTTCATTCTCAATATCTAAGCAAAAATTATGTTCCTGGAGCTATACAGATAGTGATCTGTTGTAACATTGTGATAACATTGCCCTTTTATTTCCTATAAGAAAGATTTGTGTTATAAACATTCTTCCTTGTGGTCCATTTGAATTTATTTCATATCCCTATTTCTAAAAATCTTCATTTTCCTTTAGATAACCTACTGCATTCCATGAATAAAACACTTATTTTTTAAAATGTCTCTATAGTTAGCTCAAAATCTCTTGCAGATTAATATGAGTTCGGTGATAAACTTTCCTTTTGTTAAACTTATAAGGAGCATAATTGTTTTTAAAAATGCCTGACTGATTTCCAGTGTGGAATAGAGCAATTGATGGGTATTTAATTCAAGGAGGAAACACATTCTCTTTGTTCATTCATAATATTACATTTGTAATTGTGATAAGTTCAGAGGTCAGCTGTCAGCCTTTTACCTTTTAAGTTTTTAATCTGGTTCAATTCTAGATGATAAAAACCTTATCGTTTAAATATATCATCTATGAAATAAAATTTACATTTTGGAACCTAAATCCAGATGGTTCATGTAAATATATAGGTTAGGAATAGTTGTGAATTTCCTTTTTCCTATTTTGTAGCATATCAGAATGGGACCCATTAAATATCCGAGAGGATCTCAGTGTTTTTTCAGAATTTAAGTCAACATGAGTCACTGTCCTTAGGAAGCTGACTTCCAAATCTGACAGAGGATGGGCTTCATGAACTTATCTACAGCGTCTAGAGTTTGGTCCCACTCTTCTCTGTTTTGATAAAACTACTTCTGAAATACTGTGCTCATTCGTAAGCAGAGGTACCAAAAGGCAAAATTGCATTATCATTTCTAAATTCTCTTTTTTTGATATAATGCAATATAGTACATCTACCAGCATATCTAAGTTTGAAATTCATATTTCAGAGTCTTGGAGATTTAGGTAGATACTTGAATACTTTCTTATCTCAGAAATTACTGTATTCTGTTTGCTCATCATCATTTTTTCTTGAAAGGGTTCAAGTATTCTTATTTTATCTCAAAACAATTTTACAGTTTATCACATACTAACGTCCCTTTGAGTTCTTCTGATTTTTGTTATCTATTAATGGAAATTTAGATTGCTTATCATTTGATATCTTTTGTGAACAGTTTTTCTAAGTCAGTAACCAGCCTTAACATTATTGGAAAATAAATTTGTACTGGATAACATTTCTCTGGTAACACCTCCACTTGTGCATTCTCTTTGGAGAATTATAGACTCTTGGAATGTAAGTAACCTTAGAGATTTTCTACTGAAATCCTCTATCCAAAGCATGAATCTCCTGTATAACACAGTGCCCACACAGCCTCTACTTGAAAACAGCAGGGATTTGAAATACGTCTGTTTAAGTGGCATCCCATTTAATTCTAAGGTCTGCTCTGACTTTTAGACAGCTGTCCATATTAAGCTAAACACCTGTCTTCCTTCAACTGATACCCATCAGTCCAGATTCTGTCTTCATGAAGCCATTTCTTGTTACCAGTTTTTTTTATTTATTTTAAGATTAAGCACTCTGCCTGTCTCAACTAATTTTATATGTATTCTACAACACGTTCATTGTGCTTCAAACTAGCTTAAGCAAAAATGGGACTTAGCTCACTTAAGTGGGAGTTCCAGAGGTGTAAAGTATCATGGACATCTGTTCTCTGTATCTGTTTAGCACTCCAAGCTTGATGGACTCAGCAGACTGGAGTAACGTTTTCAGGATGCACTTCCCTTTCGTTCATTTTTAATCTCTGATTCCCCATTTGCCCCGCATGACTTTAATACCTCCTACTGCAGAGTTGCCTCCCCTCCTACTACTCGGATGACATGACCAGCCCTGGACAAGTCAGGCAGAAGTCACAAGACTGGAGTGGGGGCTAGACAGGAAAGGAACAAATCCCCCGCGCCATATGCTATAACTCAAAAATATCACTCTCAAAGTACCTCTGCTTACGAATGAGCACAGTATTTCAGAAGTAGTTTTATCAAAACAGAGAAGAGTGGGACCAAACTCTAGACGCTGTAGATAAGTTCATGAAGCCCATCCTCTGTCAGATTTGGAAGTCAGCTTCCTAAGGACAGTGACTCATGTTGACTTAAATTCTGAAAAAACACTGAGATCCTCTCGGATATTTAATGGGTCCCATTCTGTTTTCTTTTCTTGCCTCCTTTCCTTTCTTACACGACTGCTTTCTTCCTTCCTTCATTATATTGCCAAGCAAGCAAAGAGAAGTAGTTGCTCTTGTAGAATTCAGAGTACAGAGGGGAGATGGAGTTGGAGATAATTATAAAATAATGTGGTAACCACAATGATAGAGGAAAGATATCTAACTATCCTCATGGTCAGAAGAGAATTATTTGTGCATAGAAGATTTATTTGCACATATAGAATTATATATATATGTATATGCATATGTATATATACGTGTATATATGTATATATATGTATATATGTGTATATATATATATATAGGAACTCCAGTGGCACAGTGGTTAAGAACTTGGCTGCTAACCAAAAGGTTGGCAGTTTGAATCCACCAGCAGCTCCTTGGAAACCGTATAGGGCAGTTCTACTCTGTCGTATAGGGTTTCTATGAGTCGGAATTGACATGATGGCAACAGGTTTGGTTTTTGGTTTTGGTGTGTGTACATATGTATATATATATATATATATATATATAACAGAACTTTAAAAGTAACATCACCATATTTAAATGTTGGATTTAATGCCTTGTCACGTTTTTCTCAGATAATTAGCACACGTTACCTTTTCAGTAATTGAACCTCCCTTCCCGCTTTGTGCTACCTGCCATGACACACTTCGTAAAATTGTGTCTTCTACCCCTTCCAGCACTCTCCAAATTCCTTACCCTGCTTTATTGTTTACTGTGACAAGCACACATAGCCTTCTAAGATAATCTAGAATTAACTTGTTTATTATGATTACTATCTGTCTCTCCCACTAGAATGTAAGCTCAGTGAAGTCAGGGGATTTTTGTATGTTTTATTCACCAGTGTATCTTTAATGCTATAAAAAACCTTAACACCTAATAAACAAATAAAGAAACACACGAAGAAAGAAACAAATATTTGTTCAATGAATGAATTAAGGCTTGAGATCTTATCTATGATGTATAATGAATTTTCTTTCCTTTCTAGCCATTTATAGCTTCTATCTCAAACTTTGTACTTCTTCTGGAATCTTCAGTGCAGTATCCCATAACTATCTCTCAACATTTAAACAATTATGTAGTCCTCTCTTCCAGTCTTCTTGTGTCTCCTATCTCAATTAATAATGATACTGTCTACCCAATCACCCAAGACTACTCAATCCACATTTATCACCTTGTTTACAAAGATTTTATGAGAACCTTGAAAGTGGCCTTTTCTTATCTAGTAAAAACAAAAAATAAAAATGAAGTAAAGGCAATGAATTCAGGATAACATGACTTCTTCTCTACATCCTTACTCTTGGCACCAGAGCTTCTTTAAGTCTTTATATACCATCCAGTTGATATTAATATTATAACCTGATATCAAACTTATTGATCCATACTTTGTTATTTATATATTTTTTCTTTTTTGAAAATCATGACATTTGCCATTCTCCAGAATTCTCACATCACACTCATTCTCCAATTTCTCAAAGACAGCATATCTCAAAAGATGACTGTGGAAAATAACTTGCCTGAGTTCAGAAAATTTAATTAAGAGCAGCTTCAGGATTGGTTATGAAATTCTTCCTTGGCTTGGGCTTCAGTTCTCTCCTATTCTTTCAGTCTGATAGTCATTCTTCCTGAGCAAAGTAGAATCAATTCAGCCTGAGATTCTGCATTTCCAGTAAACTCCCAGTGGATGCTGGTGCTGCTGGTCCTCAGACCACACTTGGAGTAGTAAGCTAGAGAATATATTTGATGATGTCCAGTAGTTCTCTCCCTGGTTCTGTCAATTCCTAGGATGACTTAGTTGCTTTCTGCCAGGGTTATCTAGTTAATAGAGAGAGATATAGTAAATTACCTTGATGATATCCTAGCTCAAAAGTCTTGTTATAGGAAGAAATATTGGAAAATAGCAACCAGAGAACTGCATTTTCTGGAAAATGGCATCATCTCCAAACTTACACACCTACCTCAAAGTCAAGTGTTATAGAGCACCTTCAGTCTTTCAGGCTTGCCTTCTTCAGGATTGCTTCTCAGTGGTATAAGAGGAGAGTAAAGATAGATAACATAGCTAAGTCTAGGTCAAACAATTGCCTCAAGTATCAATTTCTTTTCCCTAATATCACTTTATGGCATTTGGTGTGTCCTGATGCTCTGTTTTCACTAACTTTTCTGGCTTATAATGGTTTTCCTGGAATTTAGAATGTCTGCTTTTTTTCTGTATCTTTGGGATGCTTATATGCCAAGAATTTTGAACTTTCTCTTTGTTGTCAATTGTGTAGTTTTTATGTCTTCTTTCTACTACTTATCTTCTTATCCAAGGGTTCTGCTCAACAAAGCTGCATAGCCAGGCAGGAGTGCAGACAGCTAGTGAACCCTCAGCAGCCCAGAGCCCTGAATGTGTCCAGAGTCTGACATCAGTTAGAGTCACTGAAGGTCAGCACGTCAGCACCATTCTGGTGTCCCAGTATGGCTTGATTAGAGAGCCTTGATGGTGTGACAGTTAAATGCTGGGCTGCTAACTGAAAGGTTGATGATTTGAATCTCCCCCAGTGGCCCTGCAGGAGAAAGATCTGGCAGTCTGCTCCTGTACAGATTATAGTCTAGAAAACTGTATGGGGCAGCTCTACTCCATCACATGTGGTCACTATGAGTCAGAATCGACTCAATGGCACCTACTAACAACACAGCATGATCAGATGGAAAAAATGTCGTGCCAGCTAGTAAGCCAAAAAGGACATTAAGTACCCAGGTACATAGTTGTGTTCTCTGACAAAACTGAGTTAGAGCATATTGGCTTAGGCCCCAGGCTGTTTGGGACATCCTGATTTTCTCTCTGGAACAGAGATGGAGGCCCCAAGAGGAGCATAGTGTCTGCTGTAGAATGTAGAAGAGAGTAAGGAAAGAAATTAAGCACAAGGAATCAGTAACTGGGAAAGAAAAAATGGCCAGATGGTTCAAGGAAAGGCCTTGGGTAGGTGTGATTCCCACATGAAATCCAAAGGAAAATGTCCTGAGGAGGCTCAAGCAGAATAGCGAGAGAAAAGACACATACATTTCAGCCTTTAAAGCACAGTAATCCTGCCTGCAAATAAAATGAGGGTAAATGAACATCTCACATAGGGGCCAATCAGATTTGTGATTACTTTTTCATGGAGGAACTCATAAAGAGGGTGAGTAGGGAGGCAGAAGCATAGGGAAGGATGACCAAAGAGTCCATCTTACTCTATCTACGGGTTGCTCTGCAGATTGCCGTCCACGTTTCCTACTTTCTAATCAGCTTTGCCCGACTGTTGTCTGACCATCCCTCTAAGTGTGTCTGCCTAGGTTCTTCCTGATCCTTTAGAAATGACAGTGACTAAAACATGGATGTGGCAATGGTGGTTCAGTGATATAATTCTTGCCTTGCACGTGGAAGACCCAAGTTTGATTCCCAGCCAGTACACCTAATGCGAAGCCACCACCCGGCTGTCAGTGGAGGCTTGTGTGTTGCTGTGATGCTGAACAGGTTTCAGAGGACCTTCCAAACTAAGATGATCTGCTTCTGAAAATCAGCCAATGAAAACCCTGTGAATCACAACAATGGTCCAGTCTGCAACCGATCATTGAGATGGGGCAGGACTGGACAACATTTTACTCAGTTGTGCAAGGGATCACCATGAGTTAGGGACCAAACTGATGGCAGCTAACAACAACAACAAAACGTATATGTGGTTAGAAATAAACTATTGAGTATAACACCACAAATTGCCCTTGGAATTGCTTAATTGCTGTGGGAATTTATTTCATTATCTGAAGCTCTATTACCTAAAAAGGCCCTATTCTGGTGGTAAAGGATTTGTGTGAATAGGCATCAAATCTTCATTAATTCTGCCCATTTTGAACAGGTATGAGAAAGATGGATGAGAGTGGGCAGAGCAAGCCCTCTCCCATGACTGACTAATGTGTGGGGTAGGAGCAGAGGGCTACCCCAAGAGGAATAAATTACTGTACTGAGAGGAAGAGTAGAAAAACTCATTACTTTCCCCTGTTCCATAATAAACTTGTGAAAAACAGACAACTCTGGTTGATGTGCTACTAAAAAATTGTTTCCCAATACACCTTTGCTATAAACGTCCCAGTCAGTTTAGTTGTCTTCAAGGGTAATTTTTTTTTCCAGTACCCTTCAGGTAAAACATATATAAGAACAATAAAAAGGAGTTTAAAATGCTTAGGTTAAAGAGAATTCCTTGAAAGTACATTATATGTTACTTTGATCACCAAGTCAGAATCAATTAAATTTGAACAATTTAAATTTCTACTTTTGTTTTTCTGTTATGTGAAATGATAATCTCAACTTAATTCATAATAAATAACACTTCTCCAAAATGTTTATCTGTGCTAATAGGGAAGGAAAGAGTAACTGCGTGTTTTGAACTGTATTTGGAGTTTAAAAATCTCTATTTTGCATTGAAGAAAAGCTGATGGAAAATTGAAACCAAGAAGCATCGGCAATAATGACAAAAAACCCCTCATCCCTATGATATGACATAATGAGCTGGGAGAATTTCTTCTTCCTGGACCTCACAACTAATTTTCTTCTCCCATGTTGATTAAATAGTTCACTGCTTGAAATCTTCTAATTAGGGATTTATTTTGGTAAAGAGTATCCCATCTAGAAATGCAAATACCCTTAGAAATAGACTTTAAATAGGTTATCGGCCACCACTGTTTAGTATGATCTAGTTTAAACAGATTGCTATAGGGTTGGGGGAACCAAAAATGGGCTGGCCCCTGTGTTTTGGGGAGTTAGGTCATCAGGCCTTTCTTTCATGGTGCCTCTGAGTGGACTTGACCTCCAACCTTTCTGTTAGCAGCCAAGTGCGTTAACCATTTGCACCACCAAGGGACTCTGTGAGGAATGAGAGGAGTACAGAAGGACAGTTGAAAGCACAGAGGAAAGCAGAACTCATTCAGATATTTAAGTTATTTTAAAATTTCACCCGAGTTTAAAATGGTATTATCTTCCAGTTCAGGAGGATTGCATCTTATTTAACAAAGGCTCAGGAGCCCTGCTCTGATCTGTGAAGTGAACAGGTTTTAGTAGCCTGAAGTATTAAGCCCTTGGGAAGATTTGGAAATGCAGTACTAACATAATATTGGGACAGAAGTATGAATTTCATGGAAATGTATCATATCCCTGTTCTTAAGAATCTGTGTCATCCATGTTGAATTTAATACATTGTTTTCAAACTGAATAGAGTGCCTTGAGAGGATTAAAGTAGGCCACAAATTTGTTTTATACGTTTCCGAAGTTGCTTTCAGATCCAACATTCCAAGCACGAGGGCATCACATGTTCCTACTTCAAGGCTGCACGTACAGGAAATGAAAGGCCTTGACACAGCTTGGGAGCAGAGGATCCAAATCAGAGTCAATTGTGTAAATTATAACTAAATTGCAAACCATTTGGACAAAGCAGGCATGCTAGTCTAATCAGGAAAACGATGATATTTACTTTTCGATAATCCAGGTTGGATGAGGAATTGGGGGAGGGAGGCATCACAAATCTCTTAATATATTTCTGAACTTGGCAATTCAAACTGGTTTTGTCACATATTTGCAGCTTAAAAAGTATTTGGCTTTTACAACAGCCAAAATAAGTATCCTTTAATTATTTTCAACCTATGAACAGATGGGCAAACAGTGCTTTTATAAATGGGGCATACAAAATACTTTAATATCAGCCAAAACTAATTAGTAGCAATATCTGAACCAAACTCTAAAACTGATTTAGTGTTTAATATATATTATCGTATAAGCATTAGCAGTTGAAAGGAAATTCCCTGTTCAAATGTTTGCCAAGCTTAGTGTCTAATTTTCAGATATGATAAACTTACTAATTAACTTTTTGTTGTATCTTTTCTCATGTGTAGTATTGCTTAATGATTTTTTATGTCCCCTAAAACATTATTTGATATGTTACTATGACTGCAGATTTGTCAAACTTCAAATGAGAAAGTCAAATTCAGCTACTCGGCCTTGGCCTTGCTCTCAACCTTTCTTAGAGTGACTTTAGTAGGAGGTGGTATCAAGACAAACAGGGTGGCCTCTTCTAATGGTGAAAGCTGATGTTACGCCTACCATTTAATTACTCACATTTTTATCTTCATAAAATTTTTTTAAAAGGGTTTCATAGAGACTTCTTAGTGGTTAAGAAGGTCCCTGGGTAACACAAATAGTTTGCACTGGACTGCGAACCTAAATGTTGGTGATTCAAACCCACGAAATGGCACCACAGAAGAAAGGCCTAGTGATTTGCCTCCATAAAGATTACAGCCAAGAAAACTCTATGGAGCACAGTTCTACTCTGTAACACATTGTATCATCATGAGTCAGAATCAACTCAATGGCAATAGATTTGGTTTGGTTTTCAGTGATTAGAATTCTCTGCATAATGACAAGCCTCTGCACATCAGAACTGTGTTAAGACATTGTGAAGGAAGATACATTTGAAAGTAACATTGGAGGATAAGCAAAGGATAATTCCCACTGATTCTCTAAGTAGTTACTTGGCCTCCGTATATCTGACAGTCACAATACATTTCTCACATCTGCTACTCATCCTTGTACCTTGCATAAAATTGAACATTTCTGTACTCAAATCAGTTTATTTAGTATGGCTGTATAGTTTCAGTATAGCTGGAACAGACAAACAAAAACCTAAAGCCAGTTATCCAAATCAGCCTAACCATTAAGGACCAGTGATTGCCAATGTGAAACTTTCTGAAGCCATGACATAATTTTGTCCTTGTATGATTTTATCACGCATGAGAAGGACTTTGAATTCTGACTGTGCTAATTACAACTTCATGATCTTGGAAAGCCACCTAAATTCTCTCAGCATCAGTGTCCTCATTTATAAAGTCACAAAAGTAACATTTATCCAATAAAATTCTTTTGAGGATTAAAGGAGAAAATGTGTCTGATGTAAATGCTTAATAAAAGGTTGCTACTACCACTGCAATTAATGGATTTAATGATTCTATTTTTCTTTTACATTACACAGTGCATGTGAATCTGTTTCAGAAAATGTGAACAAAGTTAGAAAAGAAAAAATAAATCATTTTTCTTTATAACCTAACAAAGAACCTAATAAAGTGGATAATCAGGGATTTGTGTCAGTTTTACTGGAGGAGTCCATGCGTCACAGTCTCTGTGGGTGGGCCCTGAGCAGGAGGTCCTTGAAGATGCTTCTCAGATGATTCTGAAGCCACCCTTGATTCAGAACCGCTACTTTAACACCAATGCTAATTACATTTTGGCATGTTTCTTTCTGTCCTTATTTATATATATCATTTTTAAAAATAATACTGTAATCATATAATGCATATAATTTAATATCTTCATTCTCTTAAAGTAATTTTATTATATCATATCCATTTTCTCAAGTTATTAGATAATTTTCATAAACATCACTTTTATGACCTCCAAATAGTGCATCAATTGGATGTAACGCAATTTAATTAGACATTTTCTTTCTAATTTTCTCCCATCTTAAATGAAACTATGATGGATACCCTTATACAGTTTTTTCATACTTAGGGCAAATTCCCAGAAAGGAAATTACTAGGTCGTATGCTCTTGATTCATATTGCCAGATCACTTTCCAAATGGATTATACAGCCAAGGGTAATGTTGCAAGTGCATCTTTAACCAAACTTTTTCTGCAATTGGATTATTTTTGTAGAGTTTCCTTAATTTCGGAAATGAAAAATGGTGCCTTGTAATTTAAATTTAAATTTAAAATTATTATTGGAGCATTTTCCTATATGCATGTTTTCAATTAATTTTGCCAGGTTTATGTTTTAATTAATCACAATAAAATTTTTACTTGATTACATCATGAAACCTTTAAGGCTTCCTGGTGGCATAGTCATTGCAAAACCAAGGTTAGGAATTATTATTCCAAAATTTAGAACCATAATATAGACAAAATACGGGGTGTTCATTTTTTTGTGAGTATATGATATCTCTTAGTAGAGATACAGAATTTGAAATTGAGAAGTTGAGTGAAAAAGCACTTTTTTTTTTTTTTTTTTTTTTTAATACTTCAAAGCTGCCTTGGGTGCTTGGAAACTAAAAGAAGAAAAATCAGCATATGGTCTCTTCCTAATAGATGCTTCTTTATCTAGGACATGAGTGGCAATCTGAGACAATGTGAAGGAAGCTAATCCCCTTTGCTTGTTCTGTATACTATTCCTGGGTTGTGTTGTTAGACAACAACTGAAGGACTAACTTAATTTTACCCTTTCCATCTGGATGATTTAGCAAAAATCTAAAACCAGTCTGAGAAACACTCAAGAACTCATTTAAATTCCCCAAAACACGTTGCCCATGGAACCTTTTTAGCAAGTGGCAATCATAAACATAGCCAAGACACTCTGAGAGACTGTGATCTTAGGTACACATCCACAGTAGCCACACTGCCAGGGACTGCTTCTGCTGATAGCTTTATTGTTCTCCTAGTCATCTGAGCTAGAAGCTTCTTAGTTTCTTCTTAGCCTTCTGTCCAACTCTGTTGTTGTTAGCTGTTGTCGCGTCAATTCCAACTCATGGCGACCCCTTGTGTTGCAGAGTGGAACTGCTCCATAGGATTTTCTTGGCTGTAATCTTTATGGAAACAAATTGCCGGGCCTTTCTTCACCCAGGCTCCTGTCCAACTCTATACCTCTTCTGATTTGTTCTACACACAGTCACGAAGATATTGTCCTACTTTTCATTTCTTATCATATCATTCATTTGCTCAATGAAGCGTGCTTTAATCCTCAATCCAATATTCAAAGCGCTTCAATCTGCCATTGGAGTCCCAATCACTGTGATTTCTCTGTATATACCTGGTTCCCCAGACAAATCTCTTGAGAGGAAATATAGGCTAGTTTGAGAACACAGGATTTAAAGTCATATGGATTTGAATTCAAATACAGGCTCTGTGTTCTGTTGTGTGGCCATGAGGAAATAACAGGATCTCTCTATGCCCTAGATTTTCTGTTTATAAATTGGGACTTTCAGAAGTGTTATGAGCTTTAAATGAGATAATACATATAAAATGATTGGTATTGTAGTCAATTCAAAATTTCACAATAAGCAGCAGGGGTTTTTATTTTTCCTGTCATCTACCACAACATGCAAAGACCTGGAGTTAGAAAACCAAAAGAGAAGAAGACACTTGGCATTTCTCAAGCTGAAAAAACTGAAGAAAAAATCCAGGCCTCGAGTTGTAGTAGTGAAGGATTCTATGGGCAAAATACTGAGCAATGCAGGAAGCATCAAAAGAAGATAGAAGGAATACACAGAGTCACTGTACCAAAAATAACTGGTTGGCATTCAACCATTTCAGGAGGTAGCATATGATAAAAAACCAATGGTGCTGAAGGAAGAGGTCCAAGCTGCACTGAATGCGTTGGTAAAAAAACAAGGCTCCAGGAATTGAGGGAATGCCAATGAGATGTTTCAACAACGGGGTACGGTGCTGAGAGGTGCTTGCTCATCTATGCCAAGAAATTTGCAAGACAGCTACCTGGCCAACCAACTGGAAGAGATCCGTATTTATGCCTATTCCAAAGAAAAGTTATCCAACTGAATGTGGAAATTATTGAACAATATCATTAATATCACATGCAAGTAAAATTTTGCTGAAGATCATTCAAAAGCAGTTATATCAACAGGGAACTGCCAGAAATGCAAGCAGGATTCAGAAGAGGACATGAAATGAGGGATATCATTGCTGATGTCAGATGACTCCTGGCTGATGGCAGAGAATACCAGAAAGATGTTTACCTGTGTTTTTTTGACTATACAAAGGCATTCAACTGTGTGGATCATAACAAATTATGGATAACATTTCGAAGAATGGGAATTCCAGAACACTCAGTTGTGCTAATGAGGGACCTGTACATAGATCAATAGGCAGTCGTTCAAAGAGACCAAGGGGATACTGCATGATTTAAAGTCAGGAAAGGTGTGCAATACGGTTGTATCCTTTCACCGTACTTATTCATTCAATCTGTATGCTGAGGAAATAATCTGAGAAACTGGACTATATGAAGAAGAATGTGGCATCAGAATTGGAAGAAGACTCATTAACAACCTGCTATATGCAGATAACACAACCTTGCTTGCTGAAAGTGAAAAGAACGTGAAGCCCTTACTGATGAAGATCGAAGACTACAGCTTTCAGTATGGATTACAACTCAACATCAAGAAAACAAAAATCCTCACACCTGAACCAGTAAGCAACATCATGATAAACAGAGAAAAGGTTGAAGTCGTCAAGGGTTTCATTTTACTTGGATCCACAGTCAGCACCCATGGAAGCAGCAGTCAAGAAGTCAGCGGACATGTTGCATTGGGCAGTTTTGCTGCAAAAGACCTCTTTAAAGTGTTAAAAAGCAAAGATGTCACCTTGAAGACTAGGGTGCGCCTGACTCAAGCCATGGTATTTTCAGTCACCTCATATGCATGCAAAAGCTGGGCAATAAATATGGAAGACCGAAGAATTGATGCCTTTGAATTACGGTGTTGACAAAGAATATTGAATATACCATGGGCAACCAAAAGAATGAACAAATGTCTTGAAGTACAGCCAGAATGCTCATTAGAAGCAAGGATGGTGAGACTTCATCTCACATACTTTGGACATGTTATCAGGAGGGTTGCGTCCCTAGAGAAGGACATCATGCTTGGTAAACTAGAGGATTGGTGAAGAAGAGGAAGACCCTCAACGAGGTGGACTGACACAGTGGCTGAAACAGTGGGCTCAAGCATAACAATGGTTGTGAGGATGGCACAGGACCGGCAATGTTTCATTCTGTTGTACATAGGGTCCCTATGAGTCAGAACCGACTTGATGGCACCTAACAACAACACCCACACCAAATGCATTTTTTCTATTTTTTTTAACCAACTCTCCCAAAGCACTTTGTAGGACCTTGTTTATGAAACATCTTTTATTTTGCTTTTTATTATAGCTGTTGTTAGGTACCATTGAGTTGATTTCAACTCAGCAACCCATGTGACAGAGTAGAACTGTCCCCATAAGGTTTTCTGGGCTGTAATCTTTATGGGAATAGATCACCAGATCTATATCTAATTATCCTTAATACTAAAAGATAAATTCCTTGAGTGTAGGGACAGGATTTTATTTTACTTGAGATTCCTAATGTAGCTGTTGCTTTTCATCCATCCATCTATCCATTTATTATTCTTCCACTCTTCTATTAGTCATTCATTTATTATTCCTGCTGGTACAGTGGTTAAGAGCTACGGCTGCTAATCAAAAGGTCAGCAGTTCAAATCCACCAGCTGCTCCTTGGAAACCCTATGGGGAAGTTCTACTCTCTCCTATATGGTTACTATGAGTAGGAATTGACTCGATGGCAACGGGTTAGGTTTTGGTTTTATACCACAAATATTTTTTGAACGCTTATAATGTTCCAGACATTATGCTAAATACTGTAAATATAATGAT
Organism: Trichechus manatus latirostris; assembly: GCF_000243295.1. Lineage (NCBI taxonomy): Eukaryota > Metazoa > Chordata > Mammalia > Sirenia > Trichechidae > Trichechus > Trichechus manatus. Next base: position 7,803,567 of record NW_004443995.1, read on the forward strand.
GAGTAAAAACCCTTACTCCCTGTGTCTTGGAGCAATATCTTTTAATTGAATGGCATGGAAAACTTAAGTATTTGTAAACTACAGTTAAAAAGAGTGAAGACAAAAATTTCATGACATATCAGGAGGTTGTCTAGTTGTCCAGATACGATGGGACCTCATGACGATGGATGGGTGAGACTATAAAAGGAAAACTCAGAGACAAAATAATTAAGAATAGAATAGAATTTTTACTTACAAAAATTTCCAATGGACTTAATACTTTAGAATAACTGGGTCACTGAATAAAAAATACAAGGGACATTAAAAAATAATATTTCTAACATTAAAGAGCATCTGCTCATGGTAGATAAACAGCTGTTTTCTCTCATGACTATCTTGTCTTCAAGGACCGTCATATATTAGTCTTGCAGGAGTTACAGATAGTTGTTTAGTAATGGGTTCACTTATAACTTACAAAATAGGATTCAAGGTGTCAACTTGTTTGGAGATTACTGCTAGACAGAATTATCTGCTTTTGTTTACCACAGTGTAAAAGGTGCCTTTTTCTCCTGACTGTCAGATATTATGCATACACTTAGACATGATGGAGGGAAGACAAGTTGTCAGCTTGCTTTTTCACACCTACCATGTGGTCAAGTTCCACTCACGTAGGCACAGTTTTGACCATATAAGTTTGTTCAGCAACTTCTGATACAATAACATTGATTTTGTGTTTTATTGAGCCAGTTTTATTTACGTAGGTGGAATAAGAGGTGTTGATTAAAACATAAAGACCTACGATATCGAATGGTTAACAAAACTAGAATTATGTAATACTAAGGCATCACTGTGGAGTTCCCAGGTGGTGTAAATGGTTAAGCACTTGGTGCTTAAATGTTTAAATGGTTAAACAATATTCCTTGTTTGTAAGGAAGTGACATTGTATCAGGTGGGAATTCCTTAAGCAATAGAGGAGACATCAAGCCAGTTTTCTAGGAGGACTTAGTAGACAACATTTTCACATATAAAGTGAGCCCATGCTACTTAATAGGGGCCATCACACCTAGTTAAATGACTTGCCTTTAAATATGGCATCTTTGGATGGAAAATGGTTACAAACTAGATTTTTCAGTTACATCTTGGCAGAAAAAGAGTATTGATTCTTATTAAAACTTTGTAAATACATACTCATAAAATATAATGAACTCAATAAGGACATTTTGTATATATTTAACTATTATTCTGAGTCATATGAGTGACAGTTTGAAAGCATCCGGAGGTGCCTTGGAAGACAGGCCTGGCAAGATGCTTCTGAAAGGCCACAACATTGAAAACCCTATAAAGCAGTGCTACTCTGCACACATGGGGTTGCCATGAGTCCAAATCAACTCAACAGTAACTAACAACAACAACAATTGTTCTAAGTTGTTTTGCAGACAAAATTAATTAACGTGTCCTTTATTTTCTATAGAGGAGCCCTGGATGCACGGTGGTTAAAGCACTCAGCTGCTTCCGAAAGATTGGTGATTTGAAACCACTAGTGTCTCCATAGGAGAAAGATGTGGCAGTCTGCTTCCGTGAAGATTTACAGCCTTGGAAACCCTATGGGGCAGTTCTACTCTGTCCTGTAGGATCACTATGAGTCACAATCAACTCGACAGCAGTGAGGTTTTGGTTTTGGTACTTTCTATAGAATCATTATGCCTAAGGATTTATTAATTTATGATCTATATTAAAATTTTCATTAGGACTTTTTTCCCTCAGATTGTAAGGGATTAGTTAGAGCCATTTATATACCATTTAAAGGATGTTTCATTCTAATTTATACAAGTAAAGGTAAATACACTGAAATTTATAAGTAGATCCCAAGAAGGAAAGTTTTCTAATATTTTTATTAAAAAATAAATATTAATCACAATATGATCAGTTTATTTAACCCTAGATAATTAATTCTTGTTCTGATAATCTTGGATTAAGCCAACTACCAACATGGAATTTTCTATTTCTGGGCTAAAAAAGGCTTGAAATCCTGGATTGATCCTTTGGTCTAGTCCAGCAGGTTCATAGTTATGATATCAGTTTAAAATTAGAAACCTCTCTGTAAGTTTTTTTCTTCTATTATAAATTGTTAAGAATATGCATTCTTCATGGGGCTATCATTCTTTTTTTTTTATATTTTACTGTACTTCAGGTGAAGGCTTACAGAACAAATAGTTTCTC
>NW_004443995.1:7811997-7813646 GCF_000243295.1 Trichechus manatus latirostris
TGGAACATCATCTGTTGTTTTATTTTAGGCGCCTACTGTAACCATCCTGTCCTGTTTTTGTAAATGTTTTGATATTGTCTGCTGTTTTCGGGGCATTCAGTAGTTATTTCTCTCGTGTATTGATTGTAGATTTGTTTGTTTCATCCCTTTTTTTAAAAAAAAGAAAATTGACTAAGTCTGAGCAGGCAGACTGCATGCTCTTTGTTGTTTGCTTGTCTGTGCGCTCAACACTTTTCACCTCCTTCTCCAACCTGCAGGTTCAGTCAGTCAGATATGGTACAGCAGGGCAGGTCTAGCTGAAGAGGAGCCACTGGGATGGGTTGTTTGTGGCACTCACTAGAGCCACCAGGGTGGGTAGGTATTCAGTGCTGGGCAGGTTCCAGTAGGCCGTGCCTGCACTGCTTGGTGGTGTGATGTCAAGCACATGGTGCAGGTAGGCAGGATGCAGCGGGCAGATGGTTCTGTGTGGAGCTAAGATGGATATGGGAGAGAGGAGAGAGGAACAGGAGCCAAAAAACATACAAACAAAAAAGAATGCTAGGGGTGCTTGCCATTGGAATGGAGAGATGAGAGACTATGAAGTGGAGAAAAACAGAAAGGGGAAGAGGAAGAAAAGAAAAGAATGAACAAATAAAAATCAGAAAGGTTAAAGGACCGCAAAGTTCTCAGGGATCCCACCGATGCAGCTATGAGGTCTGGGGAAGTCGCTCTCAGGTGTCGCAGCACAGCCTGGCCAGAAGGCGCAGAGGCATGCAACTCCTGGTATTGAGGGATCAGAAAGAGAAGGAAGATATAGAGGGACGAGAAACTGAGCAATGAAGAAAGCCAAAAAGGGAAAAAGGGAAAAGAAAACAAAACAAACAAAAAATAAAAACAACAAGAAAGGCCCCCCAAAAAAACAGAAAAAAAAAAAAACCCAACAAAAAAAGAAATGTCCTCAGGGATCCCTCTGCACGTCTGTGGAAGCCTAAGGGGAGTTCCTTGCCCCGCAGCTCCGCCTGGTCAGAAAGGGCTCCCAACTCAAGAGAAGGAAAAGGAAACAAACAAATTATTCAAAATGAACAAATGAACAAAAGCCCTGGGATCCCACCAGCGCGGCAGCCCAGACCAGGAAGCAGCTCCACACTCGAATGGAGCTCTGCAGCCCCTCAGGAAAAAGCAAAGATGGCGCACGGAGCCAGGAACTCGAGTTAAAGGGGGGGGCGGTGGCGAGAGGCAAGCAAGAAATCAAAAGAAGCAGAAAAAAATAAAAAAAGCAACACCAGCAGCCAACAAATGGCACTCAGAGAGCCAGCCAGTGCGGGCTGGTGTTTCTGGACAAGAGACTGTGTCCACGGGAAGCAGAGGAGGCCGAGGGTGGGTGAAGAAGGGTGGAGAGTGGGAAAGCGTATATCACAAATTGCCGGCGCTCTGGAGCCCCTCAGGAAGAAGCAAAGATGGCGCACGGAGCCCAGGCACTCGGGTGCAAGGAGGGGGACGTGGCGAGAGGCAAGTGAGAAATCAAAAGAAGCAGAAAAAAAAAGCAACACTAGCAGCCAACAAATGGCATCCAGAGAGCCGCCCGCTTGCGTGTGGAATCCAAGCAGCCGGTGCCTCCCGATCAAGAGACTGTGACCACGGGAGGCAGAGGAACAAACGAACAAAAGCCC
>NW_004443995.1:7814115-7818266 GCF_000243295.1 Trichechus manatus latirostris
CATGAATCTCTCCTCGCTTTCTGTTCTCTGTCAGTTTTCTCACTCCATTTGGTGCTTGGCTGAGTTCTTTATCTCTTCATTTGATGTTTTAGGGTGTCAGGATTGTTGTAGTCTCTGTTTAACTTAGGTTTTCGGATCTTTGCTGTGGAGGGACGGCGTGGTGCTTCTGCCTAGAGTGCCATTTTGCTGGAACTTTGGGGCTATCATTCTTTTGATGGTTCTTTCAGGAGACTCAATTTATGACCTATCTTGTAGCAGGGGCTTTGGGTAAGTGTGAGGAAAACATAGAAACCATCTGTTGATGATAAGACTGAATGGCATATTTTATATTTAGTGTGTATTTTGTATAATAACCAATAATATCAGAGTAGAGGGGAATGGAGTACTTTAATGAGAACACACGTAATTATTCCATAAGGATTTAGTCATTGATCACCTTGAAATAAGAACTTATTATTGAAAGTGATGGCAGTGACAAACCTCAAGGTTTAAAAAAGATTTATCCAATAAAATGTACATAATGACTGTCACTACTGACAGTGATAATTTACATCTGAAATAAAATATTTAAAACAATCAGATTGACAGTTACATTATATTTGCCTTTGTGAGCAAACATAATGAATATCAGTTATCTATTGTCACAGTAACACTACAATACTTAGTGGCTTGAAACAGAAACGATTATTTCTCATTGGGCAATTCTTATGATATGGTCCAGGCTCAGCAGATATTACCTGGGCTCACTGAAGCCCTGATGACTTGTCTGTTCTTCATGTGTTCTCTCATCCTTTAGAGACTTGATGTCTTGTTCCCATGTAGATACAGGTATCAGAGAATGGAACTGTGTAAGGCCTCTTGAGGCACATGCTCAGAACTGGCACATCATCACTTCCATTGGATTCTATTGGCCAAAGCATTTTACAAGGCCAGCTCAGATTCATAACGTAGATGGACTCTACCACTTAACGGTTAGAGCTGCAGGGTCACATTGCAAAGATACAGATATAAGAAGGCATTAATTGGGCCATCAATGCAATCAGTTTACTGCAGTGTGCTTCTAGTATATTTATATTAATAATATTTTAGTTGTTATATATTTAACTTAAGGAGGCAAAGCTTTTCTTTGATTAGTTACCTCATTTCATATTCTGGTCTTTGGTAAATGGGACAGCTCTCACTGTAGTGTTGAATTAGATAAAAATATGGGCCATGCAAAGTATACTTTGTCATTTCTAGCATCCCTCCTTTTATACAGTGAAGCAGAACATCTTTGGTATGGTATGGTCCTGCAGCTATCTGGGACGCCCAAAACATAGTCAAGTTAAAAAGGTATTAAAACAGTTTTATATTTTTAATTTAGAGCTTGAATCTGAGATGCATAATATAAGTAAGAATTGCCAGAGGAGGCAAAGTATGAGCAGAAGCCTTTAAAGTAAAGTGTCTTTAGAATAAAAACATGAAACACAGCTACAAGTAATGTTAAATATTAGCAACACTACATTTTTGTAAGTGGATCATGAAGAAGAAAAACATTCACAAGCGTGAAAACGGAAGGTTTTTTTTTTTGTGTGATACAAGGAATATTGTTATCCATCACAATCTGTTGATGGCACAGAATGATTTTTCCAGACTCTGTAATCAAAGATCAATTTGTCAATGTAACAGAAAGGAAATCAAATTCTAATTTTATTCATTTTGTATACTACCTATGTATCACTTTATAGTCAAGGATTCACAAGCATTTCTCTGTTTTATGATTTATACTTATGTGCCATAGACTTGGTTCTGACTGATAGCGACCATATGTACAACAGAAGGAAACACTGCCTGGTCCTGCGCCATCCTCACAATCGTTGCTATGTTTGAGCCCATTGTTGCAGTCCCTGTGTCAGTCCTATCTCGTTGAAGGCCTTCCTCTTTTTCTCTGACCCCTCTACTTTACCAAGCATGATGAAGTGGTCCCTCCTGAGAACATGTCCAAAGTACATGAGATGAAGTGTGGCCATCCTGGCTTCTAAGGAGCATTCTGGCTGTACTTCTTCCAAGACAGATTTGTTTGGTCTTTTGGCAGTCCATGGTATATTCAGTATTCTTCACCAACACCATAATTCAATGGCATCGATTCTTCTTTGGACTTTCTTATTTACTGTCCAGCTTTCACATGCATATGAGGCGATTGAAAATACCATGGCTTGGGTTAGGTGCACCTTAGTCCTCAAAATGACATCTTTGCTTTTTCACATTTTACAGAGGTCTTTTGCAGCAGATATGCCCAATGCAATACATCATTTGATTTCTTGACTTCTGCTTTGATGCATGTTGATTGTGGATCCAAGTAAAATGGAATCCTTGACAACTTCAATATTTTCTCCATTTATCATGATGTTGCTTATTGGTCCAGTTGTAAGGATTTTTGTTTTCTTTATGTTGGAGAGTAATACACACTGAAAGCTTTAGGCTTTGGTCTTCATCACTAAGTGCTTCAAGTCCTGTTCACTTTCAGCAAGCAAGTTTGTGCTATCTGCATATTGCAGGTTGTTAATGAGTCTTCCTCCAATCCCGATGCCGTGTTCTTCTTCATATAGTCCGGGTTCTTGGATTATTTACTCAGCATGCAAACTGGATAAGTATGGTGAAAGGATACAACCCTGATGCACACTTTTTCTGATTTTAAACCATGCAGTGTCCCCTTGTTCTCTTCAAAAAACTCGCTCTTGTTCTATGTACAGATTTGCATGAGCACCGTTAAGTGTGGATTTCCCATTTTTTGCAATGCAATGCATAATTTGTTATGATCCACACAGTTGAATTCCTCTGCATAGTCAATAAAACACAGGTAAGCATCTTCCTGATATTTTCTGCTTTCAGCCAAGATCCATCTGACATCAGCAATGATATCCCTCATTCCACGTCCTCTTCTGAATCTGCCTTGAATTTCTGGCAGTTCCCTGTTGATAAACTGCTGCAACCATTTTTGAATGATCTTCAGCAAAATTTTACTTGCATGTGATATTAATGATATTGTTTGATAATTTCTGCATTCAGTTGGATAGCCTTTCTTTGGGTGGGCACAAATATGGATCTCTTCCAGTTGGTTGGCCAGATAGCTGTCTTCCAAATTTCTTGGCACAGATGAGTGAGCAGTTCCAGCACTGCGTCCATTTGTTGAAACATCTTAATTAGTATTCTGTCAATTCTTGGAGACTTGTCTTTCACCAGTGCCTTCAGTGCAGCTTGGACTTCTTCCTTCCATACCATCATTTCTCGATCATTTGCTACCTCCTGAAAGGGTTGAACATCGACCAGTTATTTTTGGTACAGTGACTTCATGTTTCCTTCAGTCTTCTTTTTATGCTTCCTGTGTAAAATAGTCGTTTACTATTTTGCTCATAGAATCCTTCAATATTACAACTTGAAGCTTGAATTTTTTCTTCAGTTCTTTTGGCTTCTATTTATCAATGTCTGTATGTCTGGGGACTAAGATAAAGTTCTTTTCTTTTTTCATTTATAAAAAACAAAACAAAACACATCCATCATTTTTGAAACATGTTTGTATTTCTTTTACTTAATGTAGTCCCAGTTGTTCGTAATTCATATTAACTATAGCTTTTAACCAAAATACTTAATTTCTGTTCATATACATACATACTGAAAATAGGTGACTGAGAACTGTGTACAATTTAAGGCAGCGTAGGAGGCCAGCAGAGCTCTAGTCTCAGCTTCTGGTGCCTCAGCAGTACACAATGCACATCAGCCTACAATCACTCATGTCCCTTTATGATTTATTTACACCTTATTGTTAAAACATGGTGCTTTCCCTCACTTCTTTGCTTGGCTCTTTTGAGTATTTTCATAATACTTCTCTTATTTTTGAGAGATAGGAGAAAAAGCCATGAACTCAGAATTCTTTAGATTTCACAGTAGGTCTTGAAGTTCCGAGCAAGCCAGAGAAAAGCATTTCCATTTCATCTGCACTCCCATTTTATCTCATACATCAAGACCCATTCATAAAATGTGTTACATAAACTGATCAAAAATTCTCTTAGAAGGTGGAACTCTTTCTTTCCTAAGCATTCAAAATCAATCTTGATTTAAGCAAAGAAAGAAAGGAAGGAACAAACCTTTATTTTCTTTTTTTTTTTTTTTTT
>NW_004443995.1:7825012-7835861 GCF_000243295.1 Trichechus manatus latirostris
ACCGTTTGGTGTTCGGCTGAGTTCTTTATCTCTTCATTTGATGTTCTAGGGTTTCAGGATTGTTGATTCTCTGTTTGGCTTAGTTTTTCAGATCTTTGTTGTGGAGGGACGGCGTGGTGCTTCTGCCTAGACCGCCATCTTGCCGGAGTCTCAAACCTTTATTTTCTTACTCTTTTGAGGTAGATATGTCTTATTGAGTAAGATGTCTCTTTAAGGCACAAAATGATATATTTTTATGACTCATTAATCTACAAAAGTTTTCTCACGAGAGAGAGAGAGAGAAGATAAGAGAAAGAACCAGCCACAGATACAAAGAAAAGAGCTATAGTTGTAAGAATATCGTAAAAGTATAAATTCTTTTGTTTTGCAAGGAGGGAAAGGACTTTTAAAATTTACAATCATAGGCACAGAGAGAGCTAGCAGCCTCAGTTCTACGTCTTTAGCTATAGATCAAAAGTAAATACAAAGCAAAATTTGTGCTCCCTTGGCAAATCTCATGGTCAGTTGTGGCACCGTGGCAGTAGGAAAGTCAAAGAGTCAAAAAGAATGTCCAAGGAATACTTTATGAAAGTTTCTTGATCTGAAGCTGATCTCCATTCTAGTGGGCACAGAATTATTTCTTGAATGACTTTAGCTATAGTGGTGTGCAAGTGACATACAAACCAGAGGATATTAGAAATTCCCACAAAAAAGACAAATGCAAAATGACAGAGCTTGGACTACCTGTCATCTACTGCCCAACAGAGACTAGATGGCTGGGTCAAATAATCAGAATCAGGCTGGCAACATTTCAGACACCAAGGGAATAAAAAAATGGCCATGTACAAAACAGAAGATTTGTTCAAGAAACTAGTTTAATGCAGAAATCGAAACAGACTCAGAGAAGAAAATAGAAACACAAAAAACATGCAGAAACCATCAGTGAGAGTCACTCTGGGACTCAGATTGGGCATGGGATACAGAAGCCACGTTCTTTGCACTTCTTGGACAAGACTCAGCTCTGATGGATGAATTGACTTGGGCATCAAAGTGGAACCTGCCGCTGTGAAAGCGAGATTCGGAAATAAGAGCATTGAGAAGAAGAAGAAAAAAAAATTTTTTTTATATGCTAAGAATAGCAAGGGAACTGGACTTTGGACTTAGAATTTGGGGGGAAAAAGCCATCATATAAAAAATACAATGGGTATATAAAGAAAAACACATACACACAAGATTACTAAGGTTACAGGCAGTCTGTACATGGTAGAAAATCAGCAGTGTTCTCACGTGTCTATCTTCACTGCACAGGCCATCCATATCAATATTGCAGGGTTTATCATGGTTTCTGGCATGATTCTTAGCTTCCGCAGATCCTAGAGTCTGTGAACATACTGCTACCTATAGTTTCTCTCTATTGAGAGTATGTGGAAATAAAAATTACTTTTTGGATGATGATTGGTAAGCAGAGTATCAGTGCCAAAGTGAAGCAGTTTTTAGTTTAAAATAGCTTCTGGGACAGGAAAATGATTTTGAGTAAACTTGCCTTACCTTTCATATGAAAATATCTTGTTCATCAGATTCTCTCTCTTTTGAGTAATTGTTGATAAACTTTGACAAATTCCTTTCCTTTTTGATTTCCTTAGTGCAGAGGTTAATTTTATACATTATATTGATTCTGGCATACTCAGCCTTCTTTGAGGAACCTTATTGGCATGTTTAGGTGGTACCATGTATGAATTCTGTGCACCAATTACATTTCCTACTTTCAATATATTCATCATTGAGATGAATTTAAGACTGCTTGTAGAAGTGTTTATTTTTCTTTTTACTACAGTAAAAAAGTTTTATGTTTTATTTTTAGGATAACATCTATTTCAAGTAAAAGTGAAAAAGGTGAAAGTAAAGTTAAAAGAATTGGACCACACATAGAAATCTACCAAGTATTCCGAGAAAGGGACAGATTCATGATCACCAAAAAAATAGTTAGAATGATCATCGTCATGCAGGCGCATGTTAGGGGGTGGCTTGAACGCAAACGGTTCCAAAGGATAATAAACAAGGTAAGAAATGATCTAGATATATAATATGTTGTAATTTCTTATTTAGATTGAATTAAGCAGAATTTTGAATAATTACCTAGTTGTCTTAGTCATCTAGTGCTGCTATAACAAGAATACCACAAGTGGATGGCTTTAACAAAGAGAATTTATTCTCTCACAGTCTAGTAATCTACAAGTCCAAATTCAGGGCATCAGCTCCAAGGGAAGGCCTCTCCCTGTCAGCTGTGGAGGGAGGTCCTTGTCATCAGTCTTCTCCTAGTCAAGGAGTTCCTCAGCACAGGGACACTGGATCCAAAGGACACGCTATTCTCCTCGTTCTCGGTTCTTGGTGGTATGAGGTCCCCATGTCTCTCTGCTCTCTTCTCTTATATCTCAAAAGAGATTGGCTCAAGACACAATCCAATCTTATAGAGACCTGCCTCATTAACATAACTGCCGCTAATCCCATCTCATTAACATTATAGAGATAGGATTTACAACGCATAGGAAAATTGCATCAGATGACAAAATGGTGGACAATCACATATACTGGGAATCATGTCCTAGCCAAATTGATACACACCTTTTTGGGGGACAGAATTCAATTCATGATACTAGTCAATATATCTATGATTTCTCTAAGTATTGTCTACATTCTTTTAAGAAAATGTTATGAATTGTTTGCTCTGCTGACAGTTTCAGATTTTACCAAACTTCAAACTCTGAGCAAAAGGCAAGATTTATCCTTAACCCAACAGTTCTGGGGCAATTTATCCTTAGCCAGGACCAGTTATCTTTCACTAAAATTGTTTCTCCTTTCCTCTCAGGTCATTCTCCATTTAAAGCAATTTTCCTCCACTTCCCATACTCTTTAGTTCTCTTACAGAACACACACATATACACACACACGCACACACACACACAATCCACCTGGACAACCTTTGCTGTTGTGTGCCTTGGAGTCAATTCAGACTCATAGTGACCCTATATGCCAGAGTAAAACTGCCCATTAGGGTTTCCTAGGCTGTAATCTTTACAGGAGCAGATTACCAAGTCTTTTCCCCTGTGATGCTGCTGGTGGGTTCAAACTTCAGACCTTTTGGTTAGCAGCAGAGCGCTTAACCATTGTGTCACCAGGGCTCCTTAGGACAATCTTTATAAATAATAATCCTTAATTCAAAATAAATCATAAGAACCCATTTTAGCTGGGAAAATGTGGAAGAATTTGAATGGATGGATCTTAGAAAACCTTAACTTGAGGGCTAAAGTTTTACTAATAATCAGGAATTTGGGAAAACAACTATACATAGTTGCCCACCTGCCTACTCTTAATTCCTGTTTCTTCTGGGAGGATCCCTCTAGAATGGCCTTACAGCAGGTACCTCAAACACATCTCTCGGAGAACACAGTAATGCCATTAGAAGATAATCCTCTGCCTATCACTGAGGTGAGGGTAAAGACTTCTGTAGGAGGCAAAGGGAGAGGAAATGGAGCAAAAAGTGCCTGTAAACCCTGGGCCCTATTTAAGGAAACGGTTATATGGATGACTTTTTAAATCATCAGAAACTAAGATATGCTAGCATATCTTTCTGTTGTTATTGTTACACAGAAAGTTGTTCATTTCCCATTTTCTAAAAGAAGACCTGAGAATATTTCAAGAGAGCTACTTACGTTGGAAACACTGGTGGTGTAGTGGTTAAGAGCTACAGCTGCTAACCAAAATGTTGGCAGTTCAGATCCACCAGGCGCTCCTTGGAAACCCTGTGGGGCCATTTTACTCTGTCCTATAGGGTTGCTATGAGTTGGAATCGACTCGATGACATCGGGTTTGGTTTTTTGTAATCAAGTTAGAAAATCTATTGGCGTAGGTTGATTTTCTGGCATAGGATTTAAGGAAGACAGTGTAGTCCATCTTTGCAGAGGATCTCTTCTTTTCATTGCAGGTTATATACCAATTATAATATATATTTGCATACTTACAAAAACCAAGTTAAAAATTAGGTGATCCAGATACACCTGGTTTGTAGATTCATCATCATCATTATCATCACCCTGCACCCACAGATATAGAATCTTTAAAAATCTGAGAAAGTCATGGTTTCTCTCTACCTCAGATTTCCAAAGGATCCTGTTTGTGTGCAACACTTACTTTATTACAAGAGTTTTTCATATGAAAATTAAATTTGAAATCCATGACTAGTGTGCCTAGTGACCTACAGGAGATTATTATTTCTTTCTGAGTGCATAGAATAAATATTCACAGATAGTCTACTCTGTAATTAACTTTATCCTACTGTGTCCCCACCTCCTTGTGAGACAAGAGGGTAGAGAGGTGAGAACACCAATGCCAGTATTTAAAGAACTTCTTGGTGAATTGCTTCTGAAAGGTACTCAAGTCAATCCAAAGCTGGGTGATTCCTCTACATTTTCTTCTCTAATGTTTATGTCTCCTTTTGCCCACAAATCTTGCACCTCACTTGTTTAAACATTGTTAGGGTCTGAGGTATGGGTTGCATTTAGTTAAGCTTGTTCCTTAATTTCCCGTAATCTCAAAGTCAGTAATAGGCATTTATTGGATATTCTGGCAGTTTCTTTGTTGTCCTTTACAAGGATTTTTCATTGTTTGGGAAATTATAAATATGTGAAATTCTATCAATAAACCAGTCATATGTGTCACTTTTTAATAATAAGGGAAATAGATCTTTTTCCCTACGAATTTGGAAGGCCGGCACAGACGATCTGAATACACTGAATGAGATAAGAAAGACAAATAATTTGAGTACTTAGTATTTTGTATTTTGCTTGACAATTAAGTGTATCTTGCCCTAAGGAATAATTTCTCACAGAATTAATATAGGAGGTTGGATAAAGACTGTTGGAGCAGTTTTTATGGAAGGAGTTCACACCAATAGCCATGAAACATAGAAAAAGGCAAGACTGGAGCAATATGCATAGAAATTGTTGAGAAACCAACCTCAGCAAGAGGAAGAGCCTGGAGTAGTTTCACCACCCCCTATTAATAACATTTGCCACTACATAAGAGATTGTGGGTGTGTGTGTGTGGATAGACACCCACCTGAGGAGGACACTAAAAATGCAGGGAAAGCTATTATCCATGCTCCTTCTGTAAATTGTTAATGTAACCATTTGAGAGTTCTCACAAATTTACCATCACCATAGAAAGCTAGTAGCAACCACTATGGAGTTCTATGTTTAAATCTATGAAATCAGAACATAATAAAAATAGCTAATGCTTTAGAGTGTTTGAATAGTATATGCCAAACACAGTTCTAAGGATTAACATCAATTAACTCCTTTACTCTTCATAGAAACCTTATGAGATAGTACTATTATTTATAATCTCCATTTTACCGATGAAGAAACTGAGGCACAGAAGGTGTGAGTTGTTTCCCCAAGGTCGTAGAGTAAGAGGCAGGCCTGGAATTTGGGTCCAGGAGTCTTGCTCAGAGATTTGCTCTCAGTATCTGTGATATACTTTGTATTTAATAAATGAATAGTTTCCCAGCAATGGAGACATTTTTCAAGCCAACTGGCGCTCAGTCTTTTTAGGCTAAGTACTGCTTTTCTTCTTCTTTTTTTCTCTTTCAGTCAATATTATATTTTGAAAGCTTCTGTCTATTCAATACCTTGATTTTAAGTAAGCACTTATTTTCCCTGTTTATATAATCAAAGCAAGAGCCTCACGTATTCCTAGGGATCCTGAGACTTCAGGTTGGAAATTGTTGGTTAATGGAAGGAGCAAAGGCTGAGGGTGGGGGGCTTGCATTACATCTGGGTCTGCCCTTGTTAGTTGTGTGGTTTCAGGTGAGTTATTTAACCTCTTTGTGCCCTGTTTTCATTGTCCTCCTTCAGGGATAATTTCACCAGGCCTATTTTGTAGGACTGTTAGTAACTTAAAATCAAACATTGTTGTTGTTAGGTTCCAGTGAGTCAGTTTTGACTCATAGCAACCCTGTGTACAACAGAACGAAACACTGCCCACTCCTGTGCCATCCTCACAATCACTGCTATGTTTGAGCCCTTTATTGCAGCCACTGTGTCCATCTCCTTGAGAGTCTTCTTTTTCGCTGACCCTCTACTTTACCAAGCACAATGTCCTTCTCCAGAGACTGGTCCCTCCTGATACATGTCCGAAGTACATGAGATGAAGTCTTGCCATCCTGGCTTCTAACGAGCATTCTGGCTGTACTTATTTCCAGACAGATTGGTTCCCTCTTCTGGCAGTCCATGGTATATTCAATATTCCTCACCAACACCATAATTCAAAGGCATCAATTCTTCTTTGCTCTTCCATATTCACTGGCCAGCTTTCACCTGCATATGAGGTGATTGAAAATACCATGGCTTAGGTCAGGCGCACCTTAGTCCTCAAAATGACATCTTTGCTTTTTAACACTTTAAAAAGAGCTCTTTTGTAGCAGATTTGCCTAATGGAATACATCATTTGCTTTCTTGACTGCTGCTTCCATGGGCATTGATTGTGGATCCAAGTAAAATGAAATCCTTGACAACTTAAATATTTTTCTCCATTTATCCTGATGTTACTCATTGGTCTAGTTGTGAGGATTTTTGTTCTCTTTATGTTGAGGTGTAATCCATGCAGAAGGCTGTAGTCTTTGATCTTCATCAGTAAGTGCTTCAAGTCCTCTTTGCTTTCAGGAGGCAAGGTTATGTCATCTGCATATCGCAGGTTGTTAATGAGTCTTTCTCCAATACTGATGCCACGTTCTTCTTCATATAGTCCAGCTTCTGGAATTATTTGCTCAGCATACAGATTGAATAAGTATGGTGAAAAGATACAACCATGATGCACACCTTTCCTGACTTTAAACCATGCAGTATCCCCTTGTTCTGTTCAAATGACTGCCTGTTGGTCTATGTACAGGTTCCTCATGAGCACAATTAAGTGTTCTGGAATCCCCATTCTTTGCAGTGTTATCCATAATTTGTTATGATCCACACAGTTGAATGTCTTTGCATAGTCAATAAAACACAGGTAAACATCTTTCTGGTATTCTCTGCTTTCAGCCAAGATCCATCTGACATCATCAGTGATATCCCTCATTCCATATCCTCCTCTGAATCCAGCTTGAATTTCTGGCAGTTTCCCGTCGATATACTGCTACAACTGTTTTTGAATTGTCTTTAGCAAAATTTTACTTGCTAAAATGAAATAATTCCCTGTAATTATGTTGAAAAGGTAGAGGTTCAATATAGATGTAATCTTCTCTTTGCTACATTTTCAATTAAGATTTCTGACCTTACTTGACACCACATTCTACAATTTTAAAGTATTGTATGATGCCAGTGATTCTCCATATGGCTTTCATGGGCTCAGTGGATCTCACAAATTCCCTGAAATTGTATGCAAAGTTTTTTGTTTGAGATTTTTTGTTTGTTTTTGGCAAGTAGGTTTATGCTCATAGTATGTTCTCAAAAGGGTAATGTTTATAAATGCTGAAAACAATTTTAATGCTTTAGTGAATTTGTTTTCAAATTGCCATGATAGAAGTATATTTCATACTTTGTCTATTGGTTGAGTTATGAACAGAGATGAACATTTGCCTTGGCATTGCTCTATGCAGCCAGTGTGGCTGGGGATCACCCTGAGGCCTGGTCTTCAAAGCCTCCAGAATATTCAAGAGATTTCCAAACTAGTCTGGGCATTGAGGTCTTCTCAGAAGAAGATCAAGAGTACCATTGTATCAAAGCAGATGATAATGAAGTAAACCCAATTCTTTAGTACAACATATCTTGGTAGAAGACCTCCAGCTTGATAATGACACAGGTTTTTGAGCTTGGAGGAAATGAGTCACCAGGCACAGTTGAGCTTATCAAAGACATCTGCATTTGTTTGCATACAGGCCCACATGTTCCATAGCAATAAGGCCTTCATTACATGGCTCCTTAAGTATACCTTATACTCTGTCATGTCTATCAAAGTAATGGCTAAGGTAGCATAAGATGACACTATAACACAGGTGTCACGTGAATTCTACTTGTTTGATGGACACAGGAAAGAAACTCTCTGAATTTGACTCTAACAGTAGGTGTTGCTGATTCCTTTTGCATTCCAAATCAATAAAAATAAACCCATAGTGGAAAGTACAGTATTGCTTATAAGGCTGAATTTACAATAATAGTAAATGCAACTTGTGAATGCCTCAAAAAATCCCGGGTAATTTTAGGAGAAAAGAACAGTCTAAATGATTTATATGAAACCTTATGGTTTATAAGAGTGTCATTTTAAAATTTTCTGTGTAACACTACTAAATCTCATCTTTTAAAAATAACTACCTTCATTTTTTTTTGTTTTGTCTTTTTTTAATTTTTTTTATTGTACTTTAGATGAAGGTTTATAGAAACAATAGTTTTTCATTAAACAGTCAGTACACAAATTGTTTTATAACATTGGTTAACAACCCCATGACATGTCAACATTCTCCCTTCTTGACCTTGAGGACTTTTTTTTGGTGAAGATATACATAGCCAAAGTTACACCATTTCGAAAGTTTCTACATGTACAATTCAGTGACATCAATTACATTCTTCCAGTTGTGCTGCTATTCTCACTATCCTTTTCCAAATTATTCCATCACCATTATCTTCAACTCACTGTCCCCTAGGCTTCCCATCAAACCTTTTGAGTTGCTGTTGTCAATTTGATCTCACATAGATAATTCTTTTTTTTTTGTACCTTAGATGAAGTTTGCAGAACAAATAGTTTCTCTTTAAACAGTTAGTACACATGTTGCCCTATGACAATGGTTAACAACCCCAGGACATGTCAACACTGTCCCTTCTCAACCTTGGGTTCCCTATCACCAGCTTTCCTGTCCCTTCCTGCCTTCTGGTCCTAGTCCCTGGACTTCTGTGCCTCATTAGTCCCATTTTGTTTTATGAGGCTGTCCAATACCTGGCTGAACCGTGAACTTTGGGAGGGGCTTCACCACTGAGCTGAAAGTGTGTCCGGGGGCCATACTCTCGGGGTTTCTCCAGTCTGTCAGGCCAGTAAATCTGGTCTTTTTTGTCTGAGTTAGAATTCTGTTCTACATCCTTTTCCAGCTCTGTCCAGGGCACTCTATTGTGATCCTGGTCAGAGCAGTCAGTGGTGGTAGGTGGGCACCATCTAGCTGTACTGGACTCAGTCTGGTGGAGGCCATGGTAGCTGTGGTCCATTAGTCCTTTGGACTAATCTTTTACTTTTATCCCGTTCTCTTCATTCTCCCTTGCTCCTGAAGGGGTGAGTCCAGTGGAGTATCTTAGATGGCTGCTCAACAGGCTTTTAGGACCCCAGACGCTACTCACCAAGGTAGAACGTAGAACATTGTCTTTATAAACTGTGTCATGCAAATTGAGCTAGATGTTCCCTGAGACCATGGTCTCCATAGCCCCTCTGCCCAGCAATTCAGTCCCTCAGGGAGTTTGGAAGTGTCTATGGAGCTTCCATGACCTTTCCTTGTACAAGTTGTGCTGGCTTCCCCAGTACTGTGTTCTGTCTTACCTTTCACCAAAGTTACCGCTTATCTATTTAGTTCTTCCCCACCCCTCCCATCCCTTGTAACCAACAAAGATTGCTTCTTTTTTTGTGTAAACTTTTACATGAGTTATACAGTAGAGGCCTCATACAATATTTGTCCTTTTGTGATTGACTTATTTCACTCAGCATAATGTCCACCAGTTTCATCCATGTTATGAGATGCTTCACAGATTCCTCATTGTTCTTTATCTTTGTATAATACTCCATTATGTGTATGTACCATAGTTTGTTTATCCATTCATCTGTGATGGGCATCTAGGTTGTTTCCATCTTTTTGCTATTGTGAACAGTGCTTCAGTGAATATGGGTGTGCATATGTCTATTAGTGTGACGGTTTTTATTTCTGTAGGATATGTTCCTAGGAGTGAGATTGCATTTTGTAGTGCTTTTTTTTGTGGTGCTGAGGTTTTCTTTGTTCTTCTTACTCTCCTGTGCTGAGTTCCTTTTGTTTGTGGATTTATTTTTCATTTCTTTTGTTTTTGTAGGTTTTGTTTTTACTGAGACTTTATGTTTTTCTTCTTTATTTTGATAAGTACGTTTGTTAACTTTCCTTTTGGTTACCTTGAAATTTACCCTTATCTTCCTAGATATGAACCAGTCTATTATTACTTGGTATTGCTTGACTTCCTCTCCATTAGAAGGTTTTATACCTACACCGTTTATTCCCACTTTTATTGTTCTGATGCTGTTGTCATTTAAAGAGTAACCTCTCTGGTTCCCTTTGGTAATTATTTTGGTTTTGCTTAGTCCTTAAGAGTTCATTTCCTAAGTTGGTATCTGGCTAGTAAAATCCTGTGTCCTATATTCAGCCTGTGGACTGATATTGTTTGTTCTTAGATCGAAGGACTTCCTTTAATAAGTCTCATAAGTATGGTTTGGTTTTTACATAGTCCCTTAATTTTTCTTTATCTGAAAATGACCTAATTTCACCATCATATTTGAAGAACGAGAGTTTTGCAGGATATATTATTCTTGGCTAGCAATTTTTTTCTTTCAAGATTTTATATATGTCATCCCACTGCCTTCTTGCCTGCATGGTTTCTGTCAAATAATCCGAGCTTAGTCTTATTGTTTCTTCTCTGTATGTGACTTTTTGTTTTTCTTGAGCTGCTCTCAGGATTCTTTGTCTTTGGTTTTAGCAAGTGTGTCTATGATATGGTGATTATCTTTTAGGGTCTATCCTATAAGGGGTTCGTTGAGCTTCTTGGATGGTCAGCTTTTCATCTTTCATGATATTGGGGAAGTTTTCTGTCAGCAGTTCTTCAATGAT
>NW_004443995.1:7836995-7842606 GCF_000243295.1 Trichechus manatus latirostris
AAAAAAAAAAAGATAAAAGAAATACCCCCAGGGATGTCCTTGTGCATCTGCGTAGAGTAAGGGAGTAGCTTATAAGCTGCGTGGTACTGCACAGCTGGAAGGGGCTCCCAAGCTGAGAAAAGGAAAAGAAAACAAAGAAACAGATCAAAACAACAAATCAGTGCAAACAAACAAACAAAAAAGCCCCAGAGGTCCCACCAGCGTGGTGAAACGGGCTGGGAAGTAGTTTCACAGTCGAGTGGTGTTTTGTAGACTTTCGGGGAGAAGCAAAGATGGCACATGGAGCCAGGTATTTGAGAGAAAGGAGGGGGAGGTGGTGAGAGGTAAGAAAGAAATCTAAAGAAGCAGAGAAAAGCAACACCAGCAGCCAACAAATGGCACACAGGGAGCTAGCCAGTGCGGGCAGGTGGAATCCAAGTGGCACTGAGGGGAAGCTCACGCTTCCTGGCCAATAGACTGTGGCTGCAGGAAGCAGTGGAGGCTAACTGGGGGTGAAGAAGGGTAGGGGGTGGGAAAGCCTATATCGTGGGTTACTGGTTGTTCCGTCTCCTGCTGGAGGCTTCATGAAGCTGTTTTCTGGTACCTCCTGTTCACTGATCTCTGATAGGAGTCTAAGATGGTGGATCTGTGCTGTGGTAGCTGATAGGGGACCTCTGTATGTATCTCTCCTTCCGCTCTGTTCTCAGTCAGTTTCTTATTCCATTTTGTGCTTGGCTGAGTCCTTTATCTCTTCATTTGATGCTTAGGGTTTCAGGATTGACATATGACTCTGTTTGACTGAGTTTTTCTGATCTTTGCTGTGGAGGGAAGGTGTGGTGCTTCTGACTATAGCGCCATGCTGCCCGGAAGTCACTACCTTCATTTTTAAAAAGCAATATGCTTTAGTTACTAGCACATGAGGTTACTATCATTCTGTAGTCCTAAGTAAAGGCCAGTTTAGTGGGAGCCATTGAATCAGAGTTATAAACAACAGAAGAGAAAGATTAGAATCATTTTTTATTTCCTTCCAGTAGTATCAGTCTTCTCATCTCACTGTTTATAGTCACGTCGGGGATAACATTTGAAATCATCAGCAGCACTCTGATGGCCAGGTTGTCACACCCTGGAAGACTCCAGCTCTTCACTGAGTGGCTTCCCACTCCATAATTTCCTGATCCCTGCTGCTCTCTGTAGGCTTTCAGTCATAGTTATCATGGCCTTTTTAGTCCTAGACTGTTTTCAGGTTGAAATAATTGGAATGTTTCTTTCACTCCCAAGATACTATTGATAAATGCTGAAATTAGCAGAGGGGAAATGTTTTCAAGGAGAAAAAGCCACTTTGTGATTATAATGCTGAGGCAACTAACTGGAACAGAAGAACATGGACTTCGGAGTCAATACATTTTTTTTTAAGGAAGATATAATTATTGTTATATAAATAATATGTGAGGGGATGGGGCCAAGATGGCGGAGTAGTCAGACGCTTCCGTTGGACCCACTTACAAAAAACCGCCCCCAAAAACAAGTGAATCAATTATAGATGACAATCTAGGAGCCCTGAACATCTAAGGCAAAGATGAGGAACTGGACTGAGTGGCAGGGGAGGCAGAGATGGTTTGGAAGCAGTGAGGAGTTGCCAGACCTTACCCGGTGACAGCCTGAGCCCTTTAGGACTGAGCAGCTCAGGGGTGAGCGGTGAGGCAGACAAGCTGCCATGCTCGGGAGGTATATTCCACACTGGAAGAAACCCAGAGGCAGAGTCTACTCGGCCACCCAAACCAGTGAGATGCAGCCCTGGATTGACGAAATATAAGTACTTGCATACGACCTACCGTGTGGATCAAAAACAACCCCCTTAGCAAAATACCTCTTTCCCATTTACCTCCCTGATCCCTACTCTGCACTGGTTCCTGGACCAGCTTCAGCAATTGCCGAGTCCCCTGGGCTGGAAGTAGGATGTGTCACACGCCCTGAGCCATTCTCCTGGCCTAGGAGAGTGAACAAATTAACAAACAGGGGAAAAAATAAATTGGTGGCTCCCCTAAGCCAGGAACCCAGGGTAGGCACAGCTCCTTTGCCTAGGCACAGGCATAAGGGATCCACGGATTTGAGTGCCCTTCCCTGTGCATAGACTTGGTGTGGGCCATTTCAACAGCTTAGGCCCTCATTACTGCAGTACAAGAGGGTATATACCTGAAGTCTAACTTCAGCTGTTTCAGCTGTGAAGTGGCAAGTTTGTGACATTTGACTCTGCTCTGCCCATTAAGCAGGGTCTTCACCTACCCACATGAGGGGCCTGAGGACTGGTGGCTCCACCCACGCCACCTAGCCACCTATGATAGGGGCCCAAGAATAAGAGGTGCCCTCCAGTCCTTAAAGCCAACAGCATTAGGTGCTCATAGTCTGGCTGCAAAACCCACCCACCTATCCGCTCTAGGGAACAGGGACACATCTTCCTGGACACTCGGGTGTGTCATCCTGCTGCAGCCAGATGCCTGTGCCTATATCAATCACCCATGCCTGTCTAGGACTGTAGGTGAGAGCCTGCACCACACACTTGGTGGCTATCTACCTAGGCACCTGAACTGAATCCATACAGGAGGAGTGGGCGGACTCCTGAGCTCACATACCTAGTAACAGATCTAACCAGCTGGTGACAGGACATTAGAGCTTCAAAGGTGCCAATAATCAAACTAGCTCACATGAGTGCCTATTTGGGCATATCAAAACAAAACAAGAAGCTAGGACACAGTAAGCAAACATAAAATAAATAAATATAATAACTTATTGGTGGCTCGGAGACAACAGTCAATATCAAACCACATAAAGAGGTAATCCATGATGGCTTCAGCAAGCTCCCAAAATAAAGACTCTAGAAATTTTCCAGAGGACGAAAATTTCTGGGAATTACCAGAGGCAGAATACAAAAGTTTAATATACAGAACTCTTCAAGAAATAAGGAAATTAAGCAAAACACAGAACACGCAATAGAGGAAATTAAAAAGATTAGAGAAGAGCATAATGACAAATTTAACAGGCTGCAAGACTCCACAGAGAGACAACAATCAGAAATCCAGAAGATTAACAATAAAATCTCAGAATTAGACAACTCAATAGAAAGTCATAGGAGCAGAATTGAGGCAATGGAAGTTAGAATGAATGAGACTGAAGATAAAGCACTTGACACCAACTTACTTGAGGAAAAATCAGATAAAAGAATTAAAAAAAATGAAGAAACCCTAAGAATTATGTGGGACTCTATCAGAGGAATAACCTACGAGTGATTGGAGTACCAGAACAGGGGCAGATAACAGACAATACAGAGAGAATTGCTGAAGATTTGTTGGCAGAAAAGTTCCCTGATATCGTGAAAGATGATAAGATATCTATCCAAGATGCTTATCGAAACCCACATGAGGTAGATCCCAGAATAAAGTCACCAGGACATATTATAATCAAATTTACCAAAACCAAAGAGAAAGAGAGAATTTTAAGAGTGGCTAGGGATAAATTAAAAGTCATCTACAAAGGCGAGTCAATAAGAATAAGCTCGGACTACTCAGCAGAAACCATGAAGGCAAGAAGGCAATGGGATGACATATATAAAACCTTGAAGGAAAAAAACTGCCAGCCAAGAATTATATATCCAACAAAACTGCCTCTCAAATATGATGGCAAAATTAGGGCATTTCCAGATAGACAGAAGTTAAGGAATTTGCAAAAACCAAACCAAAATTACAAGTAATACTAAAGGGAGTCCTCTGGTTAGAAAATAAGAAACATCAAATAACAACCCAAGATAGAACACAGGACAGAGCAACCAGATATCAACCAAGATAGGGAAGTCACAAAAATAAATCAAAACTAAAACACTGAAAATAGGGAAACAGATTTCAATATGTAAAAGATGACAACATTGAAACAAAAGAGAGGGACTTAAAAAATCTAGACATAGATTTTTCATATAGAGAGGAAGTCAAGGTGCTATAAAGAAATAAAAGACTGGTATAAACTTAGAAAAATAGGGGTAAATATTAAGGTAACCACAAAGGAAATTGACAATCCTACAAGTCAGAATAAAAAACTAGAAAAATAGAAAGACTCAGCAAACACAAAATCTACAACAATGAAAAAGATGAAAAAAAAAATACATAAAGAAAAATGACTCAGCACAGAAAATTAAGTAGAACAAAGAATCTGTGAACAACACACAAAAAAAGACATCAAAATGACAGCACTAAACTCATACCTATCAATAATGACGTTGAACGTAAATGGACTAAATATACCAATAAAGAGACAGAAAGTGGCAGAATAGATAAAAAGACACGATCCGTCTTTGTGCTGCCTACAAGAGACACACCTTAGACTTAAAGACACAAACAAACTAAAACAATGGAAAAAATATATCAGGCAAACAACACTCAAAAAAGAGCAGGAGTGGCTATATTAATCTCTGATGAAATAGACTTTAAAGTAAAATCCACCACAAAGGATAAGGAAGGACACTATGTAATGATTAAAGGGTCAGTACACCAGGAGTACATAACTATAATAAATATTTACACACCCAACGACAGGGCTCCAAAATACATAAACTCTAACAGTGCTGAAAAGAGAGATAAACAGCTCCACAATAGTAGTAGGAGACTTCAACACACCACTTTCGGTGAAGGACAGAACATCCACAAAGAAACTCAACAAAGACACAGAAGAGCTAAATGCTACAATTAACCAACCTGATCTCATAGACATATACCAAACACTCCACCCAACAGCAGCCAATATACTTTCTTTTCCAACGCACATGGACCATTCTCCAGAATAGATCACATATTAGGCCATAAAGAAAGCCTTAACAAAATCCAAAGCATCGAAATATTATAAAGCATCAAAGCATCTTTTCTGACCATAAAGCCATAAAAGTAGAAATCAACAACAGAAAAAGCAAGGAAAAAAAAATCAAACACATGAAAACTGAACAACACCTTGCTCAAAAACTACTGGGTTATAGAAGAAATTAAGGATGGAATAAAGAAATTCATAGAATCAAATGAGAATGAAAACACATCCTACCAGAACCTTTGGGACACAGCAAAAGCAGTGCTAAGTGGTCAGTTTATAGTAATAAATGCACACATCCAAAAAGAAGAAAAGACCATAATAAAAACATTAACCCTACAACTGGAAAAAGTAGAAAGAGAGCAGCAAAAGAAGCCCTCAGGTGCCAGAAGAAAGGAAATATTAAGAATTAGAGCAGAATTAAATGAAATGGAGAATAGAAAAACAGTTGAAAGAGTTAACAAGAAGAAAAGCTGGTTCTTTGAAAAGATCAACAAAATTGATAAACTTGGCTAAACTGACAAAAGAGAAACAGGAGAGGAAGCAGATAACCCGTATGAGAAGTGAGATGGGTGATATCACAACAGACCCACTGAAATTAAAAGAATCATCAGGGTACTATAGAAAACAGTACTCTAACAAATTTGAAAACCTAGAGGAAATGAACAAATTTCTAGAGACTCACTACCTACCTAAACTAACACAAACAGAGGTAGAACAACTAAATAAACCCATAACAAAAGAAGAGATTGAAAACATTATTAAAAAACTCCCAACAAAAAAAGCCCTG
>NW_004443995.1:7843273-7865990 GCF_000243295.1 Trichechus manatus latirostris
TTTCAGGATACAAGATAAACATACAAATATCAGTTGGATTCCTTTACACCAGTGAAGAGAACCTTGAAGAGGAAATCACCAAATCAATACCATTTACAGTAGCCCCTAAGAAGATAAAATACTTAGGAATAAATCTAACCAGAGATGTAAAATATCTATACAATGAAAACTACAAGACACTACTGCAAGAAACCAAAAGAGACCTGCACAAGTGGAAAAAAATACCTTGCTCATGGGTAGGTAGACTCAACATTGTGAAAATGTCAATTCTACCCAACGTAATCTACAGATACAATGCAATCCCGATCCAAATTCCACTGACATTTTTTAATGAGATGGAGAAACAAATCACCAGCTTCATACGGAAAGGGAAGAGGCTCCAAATAAGTAAAGCATTACTCAAGAAGAACAAAGTGGGAGGCCTCACACTACCTGATGTTAGAACCTATTATACTGCCATGGTAGTCAAAACAGCCTGGTACTGTTACAACAACAGACACATAGGCCAATGGAACAGAACTGAGAATCCAGACATAAATTCATCCACCTATGGGCAACTGATATTTGACAGAGGTCCAAAGTCCATTAACTGGGGAAAAGACAGTCTCTTTAACAAATGGTGCTGGCATAACTGGATACCCATCTGCAAAAAACTGAAAGAAGACCCAGACCTCACACCATGCACTGAACTTAACTCAAAATGGATGAAAGACTTAAATATAAAATTGAAAACAATAAAGATTATGGAAGAAAAAAATAGGGAGAACGCTAGGAGCCCTAATACATGGCATAAACACAATATGAACCATAAGTAACAATGCACAAGCACCAGAAGAGAGACTAGATAACTGAGAGCTTCAAAAAATCAAACACGTACGCTCTTCAAAAGACTTCACCAAAAGAGTAAAAAGACAACCTGCAGACTGGGAAAAAATTTTGGCTACGACAAATCCGATCAGTGTCTAATCTCTAAAATCTATAAGATACAGCGAAATCTCAACAATAAAAACAGAAATAACCCAATTAAATAATGGGCGAAGGATATGAACAGGACTTTATCAAAGAAGATTTTCAGGCGGCTAACAGACACATGAAGAAATCATTAGCCATTAGAGAAATGCAGAGCAAAACTACAATGAGATATCATCTCACCCCAACAACGCTAGCAATAATCCAAAAAACACAAAATAATACATTCTGGAGAGGTTGTGGAGAGTTGAGAACACTTATACTCTGTTGGTGGGAATGTAAAATGGTACAAACACTTTGGAAATCGATTTGGCTCTTCCTTAAAAAGCTAGAAATAGAAGTACCATATGATCCAGCTATCCTGCTCCTTGGAATATATCCTAGAGCAATAAGAGCCATCACACGAATAGATAGATGCACACCCATGTTCATTGCAGCACAGTTCACAATAGCAAAAAGAAGGAAACAACCTAGGTGCCCATCTACAGATGAATGGATAAACAAATTATGGTATATCCACACAATGGAATACTATGCAACGGTATCGAACAATGATGAACCTGTGAAACATAACGTGGAGGAATCTGGAGGTCATTATGCTGAGTGAATCTAGTCAGTCACAGAAGGATAAGTATTGTATAAGCCACTATTATAAGAATTGAAGAAAAGGTTTAAACATGGAAGACAACATTCTTTGATGGTTACGAGGGTGGGGAGGGAGGGTGAGGGTTATTCACTAACTAGATAGTAGACAAGTATTATCTTAGGTGAAGGGAAGGACAGTACACACTACAGGGGAAGTCTGCACAACTGGACTAAACCAAAGCTAAGAAATTTCCTGAATACTATCAAACACTTTGAGTGACAGAGTAGCAGGGGTGGGGATCTGAGGACCATGTTTTCAGGGGACATCTAGGTCAATTGGTATAACAAAGCTTATGAAGAAAGTGTTCTGCATCCTACTTCGGCGAGTGTCGTCTGGGGTCTTAAAAGCTTTCAAGAGCCCATCTAAGATGCACCAACTGGTCCCAACCTCCTGGAGTAAAGGAGAGTGAAGAACACCAAAGGCACAAGGAAAGTGGTAGCCCAGGAGACAGAAAGGACCACATACACCAGGGGCTTCATCAGCCTGAGACCAGAGGAACTAAATGGTGCCTGGCTACCATCACTGACCTCCCTGACAGGGAACACAACAGAGAGTCCCTGATGAAGCAGGAGAAAGGTGGGGTGCAGAAGTCAAATTCTAGTTAGAAGACCAGACTTAATGGTCTGACTGAGAGTGGAAGAACCCCGGAAAGCATGATTCCCGGATTCTCTATCAGCCCAGAACTAAAACAATTTCAGAGGCCAGCTCTTCAGACAAGGATTGGACTGGAGTGTGGGACATAAAGTGATACTCTTGAGGAGTGTGCCTCTTAGCTCAAATAGATAGAAGAGACTAAACGAGCAGCTTCTGTCCGGAAGTGAGATGGGAACCAGAGAAGGTTAGGAGCTGGTTGAATGGTCATGGGGAAGCAGGCGTAGAAAGGAGGAGTGTACTGTCACAGTATAGGGAGAGCAATTAGGGTCACATAACAATGTATGTATAAATTTTTTTTATGGGAGACTAACTTGAAATTTAAACTTCATCTAAACTACAACAATAAAAAAAATTTATTCAAAATAAAAAAAAAGGTAGATTGAAAATAAAAAAAATATACTATGTGTGAAACATCCAAGTACTTTCTCTCTCTGTATATTTATAGTGTTTTAGTGTGTACATATAATACACATATGTAGTACTGATGATTAAACATGATAATGTATGTAAAACCCTGGAAAAAAGTAAATGCTCCATATACTATTTCACTTAATCCTACAGTAATTCTGTGAGGTAGATGCTATACCTATTTTATAAATGAATAAATTTATAAAATGTAGAAAGCTCTGAGAAGTTGAGTTATTTGCCCAAAGTCACACAGCAGATGATAAAGCTAGAATTCAAACCCATATCTTTCTGACTCCAAAGACCATGCTTATTCTACCTATCATATCGACTACTTGAACTACTTTAACCATGGACAAGGTCATATATAAGTCATATCTCAGCCCTATAACATTAATAAATATATCCAGAATCTAAGAAATTGGGTCAAGGATGAAATGAAAAGGGCAGTCCCAGATATTAAATTGCCCTCTTGCAAATTCTGTGGTAAATCGAACTCCACATAGCCTCAAATGAATCCACTTACTCCATAAAGCCATTCCTCTCCTGTACTACCTATGTTGATGAACTATTTTACCACCCATTGTCCAAGCCATAAACCTGGAGTTCTCTTAGAGTCCTTCAGCTTCTTCTCATGTTCAGTTGGTGACTAAGTGCTGTTGAGTCCACCTCTACATCATTACTTGCACTACGCTTCCTCTCTATCCTTGCCAGAGCTTCCATTCATCAACTTTCACATGAAGAATTGCAGTAGTCTCCTACTTGGTCTCCTTGCCTATAGACGTACTCCCATCTAATCTATCTGCCATATACCATTTAAAAATTTGCCATATTTTTTACAATGCAACTCTGATCACTTTTTCCATTTCTTATAATTTTTTATTAGCCCTACAATGCATACAGGATAAAATATGAACTCTCTAACATAGTATGCATAACCTCCCTGGTCTGGCTCCCTGCCTCTGTCCAGCTTCATCACATGACACCTCCTTACACAGTTACATAAATGTAATTG
Organism: Trichechus manatus latirostris; assembly: GCF_000243295.1. Taxonomy (NCBI): domain Eukaryota; kingdom Metazoa; phylum Chordata; class Mammalia; order Sirenia; family Trichechidae; genus Trichechus; species Trichechus manatus. Next base: position 7,846,963 of record NW_004443995.1, read on the forward strand.
AGGAGTTTAGCAGGGCTTTCTAAGGATTCATACATACAACATTTAATTATAGCATTTCCTGTTGTTGGGGAGAGTTGCAGAGTCTTCCAAAAGCTTCTGGAATAAAAAAGGGTCTAATAAACCTAGAGAGCAAGACTGAGTCCAAGGTGAAGGTGAAAAGAGACAGATAAAGTGTTGAAGTTCTATGTGGAAGTAAAATTTGAGATGAAAAGAATGGAGCACTTTTAAAGGATCAGAGCCAGTATAGACTACTGATTTTTATTTGATTTTAAAATTTGTTATTGTCATTGACTTTCTTTTTTATTCCATCATTGGCATGCTGTTTTGTATATTAGGTGGCTGCTCTGCTGATATGATTAAAGTTATTTTACCTACTGCTGAAATGCTAGTGGAACAGGTTTGTAATGCCATAAATAGTAAGTTTTCAGGACTGTGCTTGTGTGAAGGTTGCTGTTGGGGGAATTCTTTATACACTTTCTGCTCTAGAGGCTGCACAGCAAATCACTGGATAATTGTCAGCACTGTGGCCATCTCTCCACTGGGAACTTTCTATAGTCGTATTGCTTGGCTGCCATTTAAGAGCTTGTTGCCTTGGACAGTGTCTGTTAGAATGTCGCTTTAAAATTCCTCAAGGGACTGTACGATTTTCACCATTTCCTGTGAAATGCTCTCAGTTTGGATTTTTTTGGAAATAATGAAGAAGCATTAAATTATCATACCAGTCATATATCAGGGGGACCACAGAGATTGCTATATTTAACTATCAGCATTATTTCTTTCTACCATTCAAAATGTTCTTTTCCTTTAAAAAAATCTCCGTGTTACTAGTTTGCATGTGTTCTGGTATAGTAAAGATGATCTAAAAATTTTAAAAAGAGACAAAAACATAAAATGTTTTCCTCAATGCAATGCCTTTAGGATTTGACTGACTTTTAATATTTTCATCTGAATATTTATGTGATTTTAATGTTTAAAATTTTAGTCCTGAGTGGGTATACTCAGTTGTTATTTGCCAAAAATACCCAAATTCCCAGGAGATTTTAATAGTTGGTGGTAACAATAAGAAAAAAGTGTTTGAAACTGGCTTTGAATAAATGTTTGTTGAATAAATAAAATTGGAACAATTCTGGAAAATCTGAGCTAAGGTTACCATAGCAATATTACATGTGCAGGTCAGTCGTTAATCTTTTGGAGATTGTAGAATCCTTTGAAAATTTTATAAAATATGAATTTCCTCTTGTTGTCTCAAAAAACACAACAGAAACAAAAACAGAATCCTGAAGCTCCTTCATGGACCCCATGACACAGTTGACCTTGTACAGAGCAGTTTTATTATGTAAATGTGTTAGCTCCCAGTTACCTGGAGAACTGTGTTCATTTATTTAACACTAATTTCTTCTTATTGGATAATAGTTGCTATATGTAGACCAGGTTCAGTTTCCTGCCTGTAATATGATCTCTTAGAGCATATAGTTCAGAGAGGAATACAGATAACAAAGTGTTAGATAGTGTGAGAGGACTTAGAAAGGTCATCTAAACCAAAGGGCTATGTGTCTGGTGGATAGTGCCATATAAACTGAGGTCTGGAAGACGAGGGGTAGTTGTGTTTTGTCAGGTAGAGTGGGAGGCTGAGAGAGTTGAAGGCACAGGGAAAGACAATGTCAATGGACTTTGGTAAGATAGAATTTTGGGGGCCTTTAGGGATGATTAGGAGGACAATAGCAGTAAAGGAAACTGAACATAAGGGTTAAATTAAGAACTTTCTTGAAAACTATGCTAAGGAGCTTATACTTTATCCTTAGTGTATGTGAATGAATGACTTTAAAGATCAGTGACATGAATAGATTTGTACTTTAGAAAAAATTCTGACTCTGGACAATGGATTGGGGGAGAGTGTGGCAAGATTGAAAGAGAACAGTTAATATGCTTTTTCAAAAATACAGTGGATGCTGATAGTGACTTGAGCTAGGGGTGGAAATGGACAATAGGGCTTTGGGTTTGATTGGATTTGGAGGTAAGGGAGAGGGAGACATCAGGAATGATTCCCAGGTTTTTGTCTTGGGCAACGTGGTAGATGGCTGTGAAATACATAACTTAAGGGGAAAAACAGGTAATGGAAAGGAGAAGAAAGGAAAGGGGGCAGAGTCTAATTGTCAACATGGCAGGTTTAAAGTGCCTGTAAGAAACCCAAATTGAGATGTCTGGGAGGCAGTTGGATATTTGGCTTCAAAACTTAGAAGGGAGATTTGGGCCATAGAAAGTTTCAGCATTCATCAATGGTTCTTAAATTCTTTTCCACCCTAACACATCTGAGGAATATAAAACTGTCCAACCAGTAAACGTAGCTCAATTTGGCAGTGATTCTCATCTTATCGCCCAGTAAGCTGTTCCCCCAGTGATGGCATGGTTCCCTTACTTCATTCGGTAATTCAGAGAGGTGCACTATAACAGGAACCACACAAATGGGCCGTTTTCAGTTTCTCTGACCCAGCCTTCTAACCATGAAAACCTCCTAGGTGACCTTCAGAATGCCTGCGATCTGAGGGGTAGGGGATTTCCTCACAGGATGGGTTATAGCCCAAAGAGGATTTGTTAGAGTCAGAGGAACTGACACTCAAATTGAAGATCATGATGGCCTAACACCCTGCTCTCTTCACAACTGTCATAGACCCTCCAAGCAGCACAGACCAAGCAGGGACCCGTCAGCTCATGTAAAAATCAAAACACTGATTGATTCTTAATTTTAACAACAACAAAAAAAACCTAGTAATTGCTTTGAGGAGAAAGATACTGAGTAGAATATGGTGAGGAGGTCTGGAGAACTAAGCTCAGCAACATGAAGGAATGGTGAAGGCTGGGTAGCTCCAGGACTTCAGCCAGATCCTGTGACAGAAAGAGTCTGAAGCTGACTCTGAATCCTGAGTGTTCCAGCTTGCACTAACATTGCCCTTGAAAAATAAATATTGTTGCCACGGTTATTCTAACACATAAATAGATTTCCTGTTGTTTTGCTTTTTTGTATTATTATTTTCTGATTCAAAGTCAGGGGCTGGTGCAGATAAAGGATGAAGCTTTGTCACCTTTTTGCATTCTAGCAACAAAGGAGGCTTGAATCATAAATGTGACTTTTGGCTTCAAATTGTGGGAGATGGGTTCTGCCTCCCACCAAGATTCATACTGTGGAGAATTCTCCAAAAGTGCAATGACTCATTTTCTTTTTTTTTAAGGACAAGTGTATATCAAACAAAAGGCAGATTAAAAATACACATTATTAAATGTTGAAAAACATTAGCAAACATTCAGACTCTGCCATCTGATAGAAGGAGAAAGGGGAAGAGGAAGGTAGTAAAGGTATGCTAATTTATTTTTTCATTCAGGCACATCAAGAGATATCATTTCATTTATAAAATTAATAAATTAAGAAATATAGCTTTCAGCATAGTATTTGAAAATCTTCAGAGAAGAGTCACAAAATTAAGTCACAAATTCACAAATTTGAAGAAAAATAAAGTAGTAGAACAGCTTTCAATAAATCACATCAAACAGAGAGTAGAATGACAGAAGAAAGAACAATCATAAATGTAATAAAAAGAAATATACTAGGGCAGAAATTAAAATAAGAAGAAATACAGAATGGGTGAAAAACACTAAATTCACTTGCATTAAGAGGAACATAGTGTATGAAAAAGTGTGGGCTCTAGAGTTTCCTTGCTTCAGTTTCAAAACCAATTCTGGGACTTACTAGCTATGAGACCTTAGGAAAGTTATTTAAAGATTTTATGCTTCAGTTTTTTCACTTGCAAAAAATGGTGTGCAAAACATACCAAAGAGAAGCTGACTCAGAGGAAATTTTATAAACTTCAATATATTACTAAACAAAAAATAAGGAAAATAAATGAAATAAATATTTACTTCAACATGTCTAGAAAAGGAACATAAACCTAAAAGAAGAAGAAAAGAGCTAATAAATATAAAGAAATTAATGAGCCAGAAATTTTAAGACGTAGAAATAATTGAATTAATTAATAACATAGAACTGGCTATTTGGAAAAGATAAAACCTGAAATAGATGAATTTTCAAAAGTTGAATTTTTTCAAGTCTGTAGGAGGATAATGTAGAGAATGTATGTACAGAAAAATGTAGACAAAGTTAAAAGATAAACTAATAAAACAAAATTTGCACATGTGCTAATAAGGGTTAGTTCCTTTAATATTTAAAGAGCTTTTAGAAATCAATAAGAAAAACCTGAAAAAGCCTAGTGAAAAATGGGTAAAGAATATGATTACACAATTATAAAAAGAAAGAAAGAAAAGACAGAAGATTTGAGCACCCAGAGTATGCTACGTAGACAAGAATCATCCAGTATACAATAATATCCTAATAAAATGTATTTTTCCTTGCTGAGTGGGCAGTTATAGAAATCTTGGCACCAACCTATGAAGCTTCTATGAAATTATCTGTCATTAAAACCTTTATTCTATAGGAAGTATAGATATCTAATGAGAAACAGCTCATAAGTGAAGTTCTCTCAACTTCAGAGAGATTATCTCAATCTGTCATGCATGTAATTAGCCAACCTACAAAATAAACATTAATAAATACGTCGATAATCTAAGAAATTATGTCAAGGATGAAATGAAAGGGATAAAGTCAGATTAAATATAAATGGAAACATATAAGGAGCTTTACTGCCTATATTACTGTTTTATAGGCTTCGTATCATGGACCAGATTTGAAAACAGTTTTAAACATGTATCGCAGAACAATCCATCGTGTTAGGTATCGACTTGGTCTTTGGAGGACAAGACAAATTGTAAACTATACAGAGCTAGAAGAATGGATGGACAGAAAAAAATGTAAGTGCTGCATTCGTTTTAGCTTTGGAATTAATTTAACTATTGAAACTTTACACATAATTTACAAATAATTACCTGTAGATACAAAAATTAGGTCATATTTTATATTGCTATAAGCTATTTCCAATTTAAGGTGATATATTGTATATTTGGATTAATTTATTAGGATTCTTTGTTTATGAGCAACAAAACCAATTCTGGCTAACCAAAGCAAAAGGAAATTTAAAGAAAGAATACTGGAAAGGTAGATAAAGAGTCAGATTTTAGACAGAAGATGAGCTAGAGCTGGCCCAGAAATCTCAGAAGCAGGAACTAAGGGATGTGTGCGTTTGGGAAAAGGATAAACCTCTGTCACTTTAAGGCTTTTTTTTTTTTTTTTTTAAATTATGCTGTAAATTCAAATTCCAGGAACAGAGTATCTGAATGGTTTAGCTTGAGTCATGTGTCCATTACTTGGTTGGGGGGTGGGTGGGGCTTGAGAGTTGTACATAGGCTGTAACCACTGGGAGAGGGCTAGATCTCCAAAATAAAATGGAATATTGATACCAGAAGAACAGTTAATGGATACTGAACAGACTAAATGATAGATATTCATTGTTGTTATTGTTGCTAGTTGCCATCGAGTCAATTCCAACTCACACTGACCCCACGTGTGCAGAGTCGAACTGCTTCATAGCGTTTTCAACGTTGTGACCTTTCAGAAGCAGATCAGCAAGCCTGTCTTCTGAGGTGCCTCTGGGTGGGTTTGAACCACCAACCTTTTGGCTAGTTGGTGAGTGCTTAACCATTTGCACCACCTAGAGACTCAGATATCCATTACATGTTGCTTATGAGTGTTGGAATTCTACCCACAGAACAGGTTCTCCAGGTTATATCTTAACTCTCACTGATCCTGATTTCTGTTTGTTTAATGAATTCAGCATTACTTAAAAACCCACTGCTGTCAAGTCTCCTCCAACTCATAGCGACTCTATAGGACAGGGTAGAACTGTCCCATGGGGTTTCCAAGGCTGTAATCTTTATGGAAGCAGACTGCCACATCTTTTTCCCATGGAGCGGCTGCTGGGTTCAACCTGCCAACCTTTCGGTTGGGTATTAGAGCTAATTTCATGACTAAAGAAAAATAAATAATGCAAGTAAATTATATCTACTTGGAGTCAACATCTTACTGATTTACATTTTTGGTAGTTTCAGCTAATCATAAAATATTTATTTCACACTATATTATAAGTTCCATGAAGACAGAGACTATGTCTGTTTTGTTCATCAAAACCTGCTACCTAGCAAACACTCAGTTTATCAAAAGGGTGCAAAAGTATTTGTTGAAAGGATAGTTTTGGTTAAGTCTATTAATATATGTTAAAGTTAAGTGCTAAAAGATATTTACAAATAATCAGAACTCTTTGTGTTAGAATGACTCATTTCCTATGGCTAGATAGAAGAAAGAAGAGAGAGAGAGGGGAAATGAACTTCTGCATAAGTCATGGGGATCAGATAGGTCAATCAGTCCACCTAGTTCAGCAGCCTGATTTCCAGAATAAAAAGCAGAAAGGGGCAAAGGGTCGGTGAGATGGGAAAACAAGGGGAAAAAGGGACAAAGTGAAAGCAAATGAGAGACAGAGGCAAAGAAAGAGAAGACCTTTCTCCCATTACAAAGCTGCTGGGGTCCCGTTTACTTATATTGTTGTTAGCTGCCATCAAGTTAACTCATGGTGGCTGCACAAACAATGGAACTAAATGCTTCCCAGTCCTGCACCATCCCCATGATGGTGCGGATCATACCATTTCACCATTTTGATAGGGCTTTCATTGACTGATTTTTGGAAGTAGATTGCCAGGCTTTTCTTCCTAGTCTGTCTTTGTCTGAAAGCTTCCTGAAACCTGTTCAGCATCATAGCAACATGCAAACCTCCATTGACAGATGGGTGGTAGCTGCGTATAAGGTGCGTTGACTGGAATCGAAACCGGATCTCCAGCATGGAAGGTGAGAATACTACCACTGGACCACCAATGTCCCATCTCTTACTTATAGAGCCTTAAAAAGAGAGAGAGATTATACCCATATGTACTCAGATTTTAAGATTTTTACACAAAAAGTCTCAAACCACTAATACAAAATTAGTAAAATATTCTCAATACTCTACTTCTGGGTAGTAGTTTTATATTCCATAATCTATTACGAATATATAGATTTTATAATATTTATTAAAATATGTGTTAGGACCTTACAGTTACTACACTGATCACCCTCTCTTTCCCAACTGTTTTATTATTTAGCTAATCACTTCTATATCACATACCTTTCTAAATGCTTCCACCATTTTACTCAATTGCATACTCATTTTGGTATGACCTAAAACTGTCCCTAAAGTTCATTTTTTTAAACTTTTAGAACCTTACTTATTTTTTCTTTTTTTAGTTTTCCTTTCTTCCCATTTGATTTCTCCTATTTTCTGTGTAACTGCAGATTTTACTATTTTTGCATCATAAAAGAGCTTCTCAGTTTGAAAAAACAAACCAAAAATAAAAACACCTAGCATAGTTTCTGTTTTCTAGTCTGGACCCTCATAGTTCTGCCCTGAGAAGCTCTTTGAGTAAAAGACTTGAAGAAGATGAGGGGTGAGATAGCTGGGTATGTGTAGGGAGAGTGTTCTAGGCAGAGGGTGCAATAGGCACAAAGGCCCTGCATTGAGGGAACTAGTGTTGGAGAAAGCTTGGAGGCTAGTGTTGCTGGAATGGAGTTTGTGAGAGCAAAGCAAAATGAAATTGGAGAAGTAGTAGGGGCTCAGGCTGTGTTGGGCCTTAACAGACCATTGGATTTTACCTTGAGAGAGTTGGGAAGCCATTGGAGGATTGTGAAGACAGAGCTATGATGTGACCCTTGTTTGAAGAGATCACTGGCAGTTTTGTTGAGGATAGACTGACATGAGGCAAGGACACAGAAAAGAGTCCAGTTTGAACAGATAGTGTTGTATCCAGCATGGGACTTGAGCAGTAGAGTAGAATTAGCTAAGTAAGGTGCCCAATAGATGGCCTGGATCAGCCCACTCCTTGACGCACAGCCTTTGCTTGGGTGTTGGGGATCCAGAAATTTCCATATACCTTAGTATGGGATGTTGGCAATAACTATGGGCATTAAGTGTTTACTGAGAAATGGAATCAGTGACTCTGTGGTAGAGGGCCACAGAGCAGACTGACAAAGGCAGGAGTTAATGGCAAGGTAGCCAGACTTCAGAGGAGCTGCAGTACTGTACCAGCAAGACCCAAGATGATGCATGAGTCAGCAAGAGGGAAGTGCCAGACTAGTTTTGAGCAAACAGCCGCATGTTATACAAACAGAGGACAGCTCAGGAAGACAGGGTGGTTAGGACTTACAATACAGCACTAAAATAATAGGCTCTTCTAGCACCATGATGAGGACATAGAACCTTCCCCTGTTGTTGTTGTTAATTGCTGTGGAGTCGATTATGACTCATGGTGAGCCTATGTGTGTGGACTACAACTGCTCCAGATTATTTGCAAGGACGTAACCTTTCAGAAGTAGATCGCCAGGGCTGTGTTTCGAGGCACCCCTTGGTATATTCAACCTTTCGGCTAGTAGTCAAGCACTTAACCATCTGCGCCGTCCAGGGACTCCTAAACTTACCCTTGGTGTTCTGTGTCTTCGAGTAGATTCCAACTCATAGAGACCCTCTAGGACAGAGTAGAAATGCCCCATAGAGCTTCCTAGGCTGTAATCTTTACAGGAGCAGACCACCAGGTCGTTTCTCTCACAGAGCGGCTGGTTAGTTTGAACAGCCAATCTTTTGGTTAACAGCTGAGCGCTTAACCACTGCACTACCAGGGCTCCTAAGCTTACCCTAGCACCCAGATATCAAATAAGTCAAAAGGGACAGGGGAGGCCAGTAGGGAGCCCTGATTAAAAAAAAATAATAATAAACTTTGACTTGACTACTCTTTAAAAAATACTGTTTAAACTGGAAATGTTGTTGCTGTTAGGTGCCGTCTAGTTGGTTCCAACTTAGCGACCCTCTGTACAACAGAATGAAACACTGCCTGGTCCTGCGCCATCCTCACAATCATTGTTATGCTTGGAACTGGAAATGAGTTCCCTTTAACTGACAATTTTAGGATTTCCTCCCATCATTAGCACACAATTGGCATCAGAGCAAGATGAGGTTAGTTGGACAATATAAAGAAAAAGTCACATTTTTTATACATCTGAGTAAATGTACAAATTTTGACCCATGATACATGTATTTTTGTGTATGTGCAATAGATGAAGAAGGATTCATCTATTTCTGCTGTACTAATCATTTTATTAGACAGTGATTATGTTATTTATATTGGGCAACTTGGGATAGATAGGTTAGCATCCCAATTCCTCAATTTGAAAACTGTACATTCTTTCCAACAGATATTTTACTTATCCAAGCTTTATTTTTCCTTTTAGTAAGATAATAATACCAGCTTGCAGGTATTTTAAAGGATGAAGGATATTACACATAAAATTTCCAGTATTGTGCCTGTCAAAGGGTGAGTCTAGAAATAAATGATAGTTATTATTTATTCTTATTATTATCCTTAGTGTCAAGGGAAAGAGTGTAGTTTGAAATTGGGAGGCTCATTTACAGAGGCTATAACCATTCACGTCTTAAGGATGACAATTTAAACTTGGCATAAAAGTGGTTTTTTTTTTTTCAAGTTTATTTTTTTTAAATGGTTCTATATTGAGAATCCCAGCTAGTCAGAGTCCAAAGCCTCAAAAGAGAATCAGTGTCAGTGCAGAACTGTGGTTTTGGATTCAGCAAAAAGACCTCAGAAATACAGGGTTCTTCAAAGAGTTTTATACAATGGCCATTCATCGTAATATTTTTAATTAATAGCAAAAATGAGCATCAACTTAAATACCTAATTAGAAGGGGATGGTTTAATAAATAATAAGCATTTTTATGATAGAATACCATGAACCCATTAAGAATATTTACTGGAAGCAATAATGTTCTCGGTAAGTTAGATCAATTAAGTAGACGTCAAAACAGTAAGTATAGAATTATCTAAATTGCACTCCTTTCCAAAAATATTGGATTATAATGAAACTAATGGGGCACAACAGTCCAGGGACAAGGACTAGAAGGCAGGAGGGGAAAGAAAAGCTGGTAACAGGGAACCCAAGGTTGAGAAGGGAGAGTGTTGACATGTCGTGGGGTTGCTAACCATGGTCATAAAACAATAACTGTACTAACTGTTTAATGAGAAACTATTTGCTCTGTAAACCTTCATCTAAATTACAATAAAAAAATGGAAAGAGGAGGAAAGATGAAAAGAGGAGAAAAAATATTGGCTTATAGATGGATAGATAGCTAGAGGACTAAGAAGGAAGAAAACAAGGTAGGAAAGGAAAGGAAAGAAAAGAAGGAAGAAGGGAAAATATGAAGGAAATAACAAAGAACTAAAGGAGAAAGGAAAACAACAATTAGAAGACTATCAAACTGCTGTACTGAGTGGTGGTAGTGTTATTAATTTTATTTTCCTTAATGCATTTTAATATGTCTAATATTTCTAATATATGGACATACATTACCTTTACAATAATAAGGACTATAGCTGTTATGTTAAAGTATTCATAACTGATGGAATAAATGCATTTAAATTTTTTTAACCATAAATATAAAAATATTAAATATCTCTATATTCTTCCAGGTTACATTAAATACTGTGGTTTTTTTCAAAATGCGCATGAGTTTTCCAGTTTATAGTATTTTAGCTAAACTTTCCTTATGTCTCAGGTGAGGAGGTATATAAAAATATATGAAATATGATTTTTTGATAACTATGGCGAGCTAAACAACTGAGCTTATGTTTGCAAAAATACATTGCTGTTGAGTCAATTCCGATTAATAGCAACCCTATGGGACAAAGTAGAACTATCCCTTAGGGTATCCAAGTCTGTAATCTTCACAGAAGCAGACTGCCACATCTTTCTCCTGCACAACCAGGAATCCTTAGTTTATGTGATGACAGCAGGTAAGAGATTTTTGAAGCCAGAAAGTAGATTGATGAGAGTTAACTGATTTAGTAGAAAAAAGAAAGCTGAAAGTTAAGCTGTAGCAGTTAGGGAAGTCAAAAAGAAACAAGCTAAAATTTGCTGCAGACCCTTGGAAACAGACAGGAATTAAAAGCTCCAGATGCTCCAGGAGATAGGAGGGTGTGGAGAAGAGGTGAAGGTGGGACTTCTTGAGATCAGAAGAATTATACCTGTATCCTTTTCCACCATTCATTTCCAGGTGACTACTCCCTCACCTTATTAGACGATTGAAGGTAAAACCAGGTCAACTATGGTCTCAAGGACTCTCAGCAAAACTAAGGGCAGAGGGGGACACTCTACTGTAAAAGAAGGCATTTAACCTATGTTTCCATACCAAAAGCTGCAATTACCCAAAGCCCCTTTCACTTGGTATAACTCCTTTTTCTTGCTTATACCTATCACGAAAGATATTGGAAGATTCCTCCATGGGGAATTTAAACAGTTTGCAGTAAAAGGCTTATTGTTTCTGATTTGTGGGATCTTCCACAAGACAGCTGTTTCCCCACCCACACACCTGACACAGTCTTTTAGTTGAATAACTTCCAGTCAGCATTTTAGTAACACATTCTTTAAAATAAGAATTATTTTTAGCTTTCTAATAAATTCTCTAATAAAAATATAGATACCATTTAAGCAACAACTACAACAAGAAACAGGAACTTGGAGGAAAGAAAAACATGACAAGGAGCAGCAGAAGAAAAAGCTGTAACTGATAACCTGAGGGCTGTTTCAAGGGTGGGCATTAAGAGAAAATATTGAATCCATGAAATGGACACAGGAAGTCATAAAAGAGGAACATTAAAAGAACAAGAAAAAAAATCTTGTTACTTAAAGGTAATGGAAGTGGTAACGAAAAATTCAGTAGAAGATTTGGAAGAGAAAGATGAAAAAACCTTCTAGAAAGTGAAACAGAAAAGATAAAAAAACATGAATTAAAAAAAAAAAAAACTGTTGCCATAGAGTCACTTCTGGCTCATGGTGACCCTATGTGTTACAGAGTAGAACTGCTCCATAGGGTTTTCTTGGCTGTAATCTTTATAGAAGCAGATCACCAGGACTTTCTTCCATGGTGCTACTGGGGGGTTTAAACTGCCAACCTTAGGCTAGTAGTTGCATGTAAATCGTTTGGCCCTCTAGGGACCTAAAAGATGAATAGTAGAATAGAAACGATATGAAAATTAGAGGCTCATTCTAGGTGTTCCCAAATCTCAAAACCTGTTGCCATCGAATCAATTCCAACTCATAGTGATCATGTAGGACAGAGTAGAACTGCCCCATAGAGTTTCCAAGGAACAGCTAGTGGATTCAAACTGCTGACCTTTTGGTTAGCAGCCTAGCTCTTAACCACTGTGCCACCAGGGCTCTGTTCCCAAATCTACCTGTTGCCGTTGAGTTGATTCTGACTCACAGTAAACCTATAGGACAGAGTAGAACTGCCCCATAGGGTTTCCAAGGAGCATCTGGTGGATTTGAGTTGTAGCTCTTAACCACTGCGCCACCAGGGAAATCCCAGAAAAAGAGAACAGAGAATGATTTGAACAGAGTGGTGGTGAGAATTTTCAAGGAAAATTTCCCACAGTGGAAGAGTATGAGTTTCAAGGTATGGAAGGGTCCTTTGAGTGCCCACACCCCACATCAGGATACATCATCATGAAATCAGAATACTGGGTACAAAGAGAAGATTATATAATTTTCCAGAGATAAAAAAATAGGTAACACACAAAAGGTTGGGAAAAATAATTTTATCAAACTGTTTGATGCAGTGTCTTTGGAAGCTAAAAATGTAGCAGTGCTTTCAGAATTCTGAGGAAAAAACATTTCTAACTTAGATTTCTATACCCTACCAAACTACCAATCAAATGTGAGAGTAGAATAAAGATATTTTCAGAATGCAAGTTCTCAAACATTTTACCTCTCATGCACCCTATCTCAGGAAGCTACAGGAGGATGTGCTGTACAAAACCAGGCAGTAAACCAAGAGAGATGTTTAAGAAATCAGGGGAACTACACAGGGGAAAGGCAAATGGAAGTCTCACAATGACAATGCAGAAGAGAAGTAGATTGGAGCAGTACAGTGGATTTCAGGAGTGATGTCTCTGAAATAAAAAGGAACAGATAAACAACATGACAGTTTTGATCATGTCAAAAACTGAATTAGGTGTTTTACAGAACTAATAGAGAGAGTAGGAAGACTTAGCAAGTAATCAAAGTCATGCAAGTGAAGGGAACAAAGGTATTAATTCCAGGGGGAAGAAAGCTACTTAGAAAAACGCTGTAATCACTCAGCAATAAACAAAATTTACACAGCTAAAAAGTGAAAACACTGGATATATTTTTATCACAATTAAAAACCATAGGGAGAGTTGAAATCTGTGTGTAGGTGTGTGTGAATGATGATATAAGATATATATTCATTATGCTTAACTGTAGGTCAATAGGTAATATTTAAAACTGAAAAAAATAACATGATCAGGATTAGCATTCTGTTCGGAAATATGGAGGTAAGTACCAGAAGAAAGAGTAAAAAGAATTGAAAGTGGTTGTTTCTGGTGAGTGAGAATTAGGGATGGAGAGAGATGAAGCAAGGGCCTGTTGTTTTTATGTAGTCTTTAGCACTATTTGATTTTAAAAATTATACACATTTATACATTTTATAAAATATAAAAATACATGTTAAATCACAATAAGTGAATAATTTAAATAATTAACCAACCAAAACAAAACAAAACAAAATTAAAAAAAAAAACCCTTTGCTGTCAAGTTGATTCCTACTCATAGCGACCCTATAGGACAGAGTAGAACTGCCCCAGTTTCCAAGGAGCACTTGTTGTATTCGAACTGCCGACCTTCTGGTTAGCAGCTGTAGCACTTAACCACTATGCCACATAGGTAATAGTCACTCTAAAGTCCACAGAATTTGCAAGTTCTAATATGTCTTCGGAGCCCTGGTGGTGCAGTGGTTAAGAGCTTGGCTGCTAACCAAAAAGACGGCTGTTCAAATCTGCCAGCCACTGCTTGGAAACCTTATGGGACAGTTCTACTCTGTCCTATAGGGTCTCTATGAGTCAGAATCAACTCGATGCAATGGGTCTGGTTTTTTTTCTTTTAATATGTCTTCATATTTCTTAGAAAATTCTTGATTGCTAATGGGTGATATTTGGCAGATATATACTCAATTTTTAAACAGTTTTCAATGACTAGAACATTTCATTAATTATCAGGATTTAAGTTCTATAATTACCTTGATACCCGCTGGTGTATCTGCTAGTGTGTTGTACTAGGACATAATATGTAGATTAAGGACACTGTTATCTATGGTTACATAACTGTAATGTGCCTCAATCTGATCATGTGTGAAGCAACTGTTTAATCAAACTGATTAATTAAAGACCAAAACAACAAAAAGTACATATCCTTTTCTAAGAAAATTGTATTTACTTAAACATAAAAGACAAAGTGACATTCTTTGCATCTTATTTTGGGTTTCTCCAGAATCAGACCCTTAGTTAAGAATTCAAGTACAACTAATTCATTTGGGAGTTGATTCCAGGAAATACCATTAGTGGAGAGGTGAAGTTAGACAAAGAAGTGAAGGAAGTCAAAAAGCGTGAATTGGGAACCTCCAGGAAACAGTACAGCAAACTTTTCCTGAGTGGTGTGTCTTCATCTACCAGCTCCCTCAGTCATCAGTTGAGGGCTGCTCCATGAGGGACATTAATTCCCTGGGACTTCTGACCTGCTGCACAAGTGGGCAGAGTGGAGTCCTGCAGCCAGAGGGAGCCCTTAGGCAATGCAATGCAGGTGCTGCTAATTGAAAGTCAAGTCAGCATGCACAGAAATGGTCAAGACAAGGAAATGTGGATGCACCTACAGCAACTGCTATAGTTTGCTTATTTGAAAAAAAGAGAAGAAGCCATAGACATGTTAAATGTAAATTTATATTTATTTATTTTACTGCTGTGTTTGAGGATCTGGAATAGCTATACTTGTGTTTAGGCAATTACTAAATATTTCTTGTTAAGACTATCCCCTCAAATGAATGAATGAGTAAATGGGTAGAAGTTTGAAATCCATATGGTTGAGTGTCAGGATGATATATTAGCATATTATCTTCTCTTAGAAATCTCTCTGGTGCCTTTTGTCATTTGTCATTTCAGACTGATCCTGTACTTTGGCAAACTCTGTCATCCTGTAAATGCTGACTAATAATCAACTTCATAGGGTTAATCCATCATGCTTTAGAGTAGAGGATAACCTTTTTGAAGACAGAAAATAAAAATGTTTTTGGAGAATTAAATTTACAAAACGTACACACTAATTCTCTTAGTCATTGTCTAATGTAATGTGTCTAGCGTCTGATGTCAATATGGGAGATGGCTAAGGGATTGCCCAACTAAATGATTTTCTGTGGTAGCCTAGGGCTAGGAGTGGCAAAGTACCTTAAACTAGGGAAGTAGGAATGTATGAAGCCAGTGAGCAAAAAGTAGACATTGTTCCCAATTAGGGGCCAAATCAGAAATGGAATAAGCAGCCCAAATCAGAATAATTAATTTAAGTAGTACAATAGAATGTGAGTGAGAGCCAAAAATAGAAGAAAATACCGGGAAAGCTAATAAGTAAGGAATACTGAAGTGGGTCAGCAGGAGTGAGGCCCCAGGAGTCCTGACATTTAAAGCAGGAGCTAGCTATGTCTTATGCTGTGATTTGAGAGTTGATGTATGTAGGGTCTGTGGACAGCTGTCATGTAAACCAGCCTAGAGAATATCAGTGTTCTCCTTGGGGAAGCAAGTCGAAATTTTACTTATAAATCTGGAGTTAACATTTGTTCAAATCCAAATGAACCTTTTAGATGGATTGTACCTGATATGTTATTTATAAAGTGTTCTTGAACCTTTTTTCCCTTTCAGTCTATGAAACAATGTTTGCTAAGAGAGAAGATTGGCAAGGATTAGAAAGAAGTGAGCTCCTTAAGTACTTCAATGACTGTGGTCATTTCCCAACTCAGAAACAAATTGACAATGTTTGGAATCTGGTCCATACAGGTGAGTAGTGTATTTCTTTTTTTCATTTTTTTTCCTTTCATCTTCCTTCTCCCCTCCTTCCTTACCTTGCTCACCTTATTCTTTCCTTCTCTTACTTTCATTCAACTTGGCTTATAAATCCATTTCCTCAAATTTCTTTGTATCTGCTTTTAATATATATGAAGGAAGAGATTCAAAGGGTAAGTTAAAAGAAGTTAATGCAACAAAGGCTTTTTTGGGGGGAGGGAATGGAGATGATTTTAGCTTTTTATAGGTTTTAGATAGGTAGGTAACTAGGTAGATAGATATGAAACCAAACCCGTTGCCGTTGAGTCGGTTCCGACTCATAGTGACCCTACAGGACAGAGTAGAACTGCCCCATTGGGTCTCCAAAGCTGTAAATATTTACGGAAGCAGACTGCCACATCTTTTCTCCTGTGGAGTGGCTGGAGGTTTGCACCGCGGATCTTTTGGTTAGCAGCTGAATGCTTAATCATTATGCTACCGGGGCTCCCTATATAGATAGATATAAAATAAGTGGTATCTAGCTGAATATATTTTAAACCATTTTATTTTAGATATCAATGCCAAAAAGCTTTCTTTTGGATAGTTACCTTTGGTACTGAAAAATATAACCAAGTTTAAATGTTTGAAATTGTAAATTATTTCAATAGAATGGAATTTTACAGTTAGAAAATCTTTTATTTTCTGAACAGTAAAAAAATGAAAGGA
The DNA here is from genome assembly GCF_000243295.1 of Trichechus manatus latirostris. Taxonomy (NCBI): domain Eukaryota; kingdom Metazoa; phylum Chordata; class Mammalia; order Sirenia; family Trichechidae; genus Trichechus; species Trichechus manatus. The sequence continues at coordinate 7,863,661 of NW_004443995.1, forward strand.
TAATAAAATTGTATGGAGAATATTTATTAAGTAAATTTAAATGGAGTTACATTTCCCTCTTTTCTAAAAACTAGCAAGGGAGTGGGAATGGCTAACAGGGTTTCAAAAATCTTGGTGAAATGTCCTTAATTCCTAAAGATACTTCTCAACTTGTCTTTCTATGTCTATACTAATGCTATGGCTTGCTATCATGTTTAGAGATGATGGATGTTGTGTCCACAAATTAATTGAGAAGAAAAGTTTAAACAAATAACAAAATAAAATATTCCAGGACCTTTTTATTATAAGAAAAAGGCTGATAGATCAGTTGGAGAATGTGAGATCAGAGTGTCAGAGTTGGAGAAGCTTCATTACATGTTTGAAGTTCTCCTTAGTTAGTTCTTAAAGTAATTTATCCAATTCTTTACCTATGGAACTTTGTTTTTCTACTAAAACAAAGTACCTAAACAGTTTTCTAGACTATTGATAAGTGTTTTTTCATTGACTGTCAAAACCATCCAAATTACTTTGTGCTTCAGTGGTCATGACTATGTTGTTTGTTTGTTTAAGTAATTTTTTTATGGCAAAAATATGAAAGTTACTAAGAAATAGCAATTGATATCTATCTTTCCAGTTTTTTTTCTGTCCATATGGCATTATTTTTACGGAAATTGAGATTACAGGCAGCCCCTGGGTTACCAACACCTGACTTACGGACAACTGGTACTTAAGAACAGACTGCCATAAAGCCTATTATATTAAAAACTTGAGTTAAATATAAATATTTCATAATAAGGAACACATGCACTATTTTGTACCACTCATGAAAATATTGAGCAGTTTGGAAGTGTTTCTTAAGAGTTTTACATGCATAAAAAAAGAAAAACCAAACCTGTTGCTGCCAAGTTGAATCTGACTCATAGTGACCCTACAGGACACTGTAGAACTGCCATATAGATTTCCAAGGAGTGGCTGGCGGATTCGAACTGCCGACCTTTTGGTTAGCAGCCAAACTCTTAACCACTATGCCACAAGGGCTCCAGAAAAGTAAATATATACTATATGCTAAGACAAGCGTTTGACTAACCAATGATAAATAAGAACTGTATATATCTGTTCTGACTTAACCTACAAATTCGACTTAAAGACAGACTTAGGAATGAATCTCTTTTGTAATGTAATCCAAGGACTGCCTGTATTTTCTATATGTTGTTTGAAAATCTGTGTTTTTTTTGCTTGATGACATTCATGGATGAGTTTTCAAGTCATTAAATATTCTTTTACAACAGTATTTATGGCTGAGTAATAATCTATAATATGGATTTTCTTTAATGTATTTACTGTTCTACATTTGTTATTTTCAAGTTTCCATTATAATAAATAATAATAAAATGAAAAAACTTAAATGGAGCAAAATAGAATCAATCAAGTATTTCAGAAATATTAATTAGTGTTAGTAAATTAAAATACAGGTTTTTTTATCTTTTCCTAATTTTTTAAAATTGTACTTTAGATGAAGGTTTATAGAACAAACTAGCTTCTCATTAAACAGTTGGCACACATATTGTTTTATAACATTGGTTAACAACACCACGACATGTCAACATTCTCCCTTCTCGACCTTGGGTTCCCTATTACCAGCTTTCCTGTCCCCTTCTGCCTTCTAGTCCTTGCACTGGGCTGGTGTGCCCCTTTAATCTTATTTTGTTTTATGGGACTGTCTAATCTTTGGCTGAAGTGTGAACCTCAGGAGTGACTTCATTACTGAACTAAAAGGGTGTCCAGGAGCCATACTCTCAGGGTTTCTCCAGTGTCTGTTAGGCCAGTAAGTCTGGGCTTTTTCTGTGAGTTAGAATTTTGTTCTACATTTTTCTCCAGTTCTGTTCAGGACCCTCTATTGTGATCCTTGTCAGAGCAGTCACTGGTGTTAGCTGGGCACCATCTAGTTGTTCTGGACTCAGTCTGATAGAGGCCGTGGTAGTTGTGGTCCATTAGTCCTTTGGACTAATCTTTCCCTTGTGTCTTTAGCTTTCTTCATTCTCCATTGCTCCCGCAGGGGTGAGACCAGTGGAGTATCTTAGATGGCAGCTCACAGGCTTTTAAAACCCCAGATGCTACTCAAAAATACAGGTTTTTTTTAAAGTTAACAGTTTCATTGAGATATTATACTGCTTCTTTTGGAATATAATGCATAATGGCTTAGACTTACAGCAAGATTCTGGAATTAGAGGACCCCGGCAAGATGGCAGTCTAAGCAGAAGCACCACGCCGTCCCTCCACAACAAAGATCCGAAAAACTAAGCCAAACAGAGAATCAACAATCCTGAAACCCTAGAACATCAAATGAAGAG
>NW_004443995.1:7873749-7899198 GCF_000243295.1 Trichechus manatus latirostris
AAAAAAAAAAAAAAAAAGATTCTGGAATTAGTCTTCCTGGATTCAACTCCTGGCTACACCACTTACTAGCTGTATGTCTTTGAACAAGTTATTTATCCTGTCTATACCTTATTTTCCTCAACTGTAAATGGAGCATAATAATAATATCCAACTCATTGGACTATTGTGAGGTTTAAACAAAATAATTCATGTAAAATGTGAGTTTCATCGTAAGTGCTCAATAAATGTTCATCATTCTTATCTTTTAAAAGAATTATCAAAATAAATTTTAATAACTATTTTTTATCTTTATTTATATAAAAATACCTCTTGAAAATGTTTACATGTTGAATCCAATTGTATAATGACTTATTTTTATAGGGATTTTGTATTCAATGTTATCTGTGTACCTCTACCCATGTCATATCTTCTGATTATCATAATGCTGGAGGAGGTGATAAGCTCATTTATACTCATTTTACAGATAAGAAAACTGAGACTTTAGGAAGAGACTTTTATAAGTTTATAGGCAGAACTACAACTTTAACCCTGGTCTCTTCAAGTTAAGTTCAATGCCCTTTCCATTTTACTAGGTAGAGATCTTTAAAAAATCAGTGTTCGGAAAACATAATTAGATGGATGATTAAAACATTCTTGATTAGTCCAAAGGACTAATGGACCACAACTGCCACAGCCTCCACCAGACTGAGTCTAGCACAAGTAGATGATGCTCAGCTGCCACCACCGACTGCTGTGACAGGGATCACATAGAGGGTCCTCAGCAGAGCTGGAGAAAAATGTAGGACAAAATTCAAACTCACAAAAAGACCAGATTTACTGATCTGACAGAGACTAGAGAAACCCTGAGAGTATGGCCCCTGGACACCCTTTTAACTCAGTACTGAAGTCACTCCTGAGTGACTACGTAGACAGACTTATAAAACAAACAATAACACATGTAGTTCAACTATGTGTATGAGACTAAATTGGCACGTCAGATGCCCAGCGGCAAAGACAGGAAGGCAGGAGGAGACAGGAAAGCTAGACGAATGGAAATGGGGAACCTGAGGTCAAGAAGAGGAGAGTGTTGATACCTTGTGAGGTTGGCAACCAGTGTCACAAAATAATATGTGTATGAATTGTTTAATGAGAAACTAATTTGCTGTGTAAACTTTCACCTAAAGGACACACACACACACACACACACACACACACAAAACATTCTTGACATCTAGGACTGCCTTTTATCCATCTTTCACAGATTCTAGCTCATTACCTTGCAATACAGTCGGTATTCTGTAAATGATTGAGTCTATTAGATTTCTTATTGAAACTAGAAGTGTCAAAGGAAAACTTAATTTTAAAACATATTGTTTTTATTATAATTCCTAATGTAGGGAAGATTTACAGAAAGGTACCACTCAAATAATTTTAAATATATGTCCAGTTAAAAAATTCTTTTGAGATATTCTAAAATAATGGAGAGAAAACAGAATTTATGAGAAAAAAGAACTAAATGAATATCTACTTCTTCTGGTATATATTTCATTCTTAAACAAACTCTGATTTTATGCATTTTAGATTGTCAGTCATCTTCATTCATACTGACTTCTTTGATTGTGGATAATAACTCCAGATGTGCAACTCATGCCTTTTTTTATAAAGTAGAATATTCTACCTAACACATATGTAGTTAATTCAATTGATTAACTTCTTCAGTGTATTGCACCAAGTAGGTCAAATTCCTAAAATTGTATGCATTTAGGTATTTTTAACTTTTTTTTCCCCATTCTTTATTCTTATCACTATGGTAACAACAACAAAAAAAAGTGACTGAGGACATGATTTTCGTCTGAAAATCTTTCTTTAGAATGATGCAACTTCAAACTGCATATATAGGCTGATCTTAAAAGCGAAAGACTATGGAAAAGTAGAAAACCTTTACTTTGTTATACATTTAAATCCCTACTAATGGAACTAGTAATGATTGCATGGCCTATTTGAGAGAAAGGAAGATAATACATAAAGTTTCTAGGTTATCTATTCATACATCTGCCTAATTTTTCGAAGTTTGAACTTTAAAGTTTTGCCAGTGTTTTTCCAGTATGTAAATAGAACTTCTGATTTATTATTTGCAATTAAAACTAACAGAAAAACCCAACAGTGAAGACAAATCCATTTCTATTGTGGAACAGTAGACAAAAATCTTAAAATCCTAAGCATGGAAGCTACCAAACCAAACCTGCTGCCGTTGAGTCAATTCCGATTTATGGCGACCCCATGTATTACAGAGTGAGCTGCTCCATAGGGTTTTCTTGGCTGTAATCTTTATGGAAGCAGATTGCCAAACATTTATTCTGCAGCACTGTTGGGTGGATTTGAATCACCAACCTTTTGGTTAGTAGCCAAGTGCAATACTTTATGCATCTGTAGTAGATATGGCTTCGATGCAATGGATTTATTTTAGCCTGACTAATTACTGGCAAACTGTAACTACATCCTGAGCCTCCTGTTCCTCGGGACATGGTTTTGTCCACCACAAACATACAGCTCTGTATTTTCTGCCATTTTTTCAAATGATGACTTTATATTATTAAACAGGAAGTACGTACTTATTTTCTCTTTAACAATTTTGCACAGGAACAGCAGCAATTCTAGCAATAAAATTTTAATTACAGAGAGAAGGGATTAGAGAGGATTTATAAAAAAAAAACAACATTTGATTCTAAGGTATAAGAAATGTGAGACACTACAAATTCTGATGACAAAAGAATGTAAAAATATAAGAGGTAACATCTTACAGAGGCATTATTTTAAATAACTTCTAAAAAGAAAATGTAATATATTCTTATTGTATAACATTTTGAAAATACATACAGGCAATGAAGTGAAAAACTATGGCAATTTTTGTTCTTGAATGGCATCGGGCCACTGGCTAGAGACCAGCTAGGATAGATAGAAGAGGCCTTATAAGGAGCCTTCAGTGCCACTATTACATTTGAGGAATGTGTCTGACCATTTATCTTCTTTATACAATAAAAAATGTCATCACACTACATATATGTTGCAGGTGCAAATCTTAGTCTACGTACTCTTTGGTTTCCTATAACTTAATTTTTATTTCTAGCTCCCATCCACTAGAAATTGAATTTCAGTCAATTTGGTTTTTTATTCCCTTTTTCTGTGATTCCATCTAAATAAGGATGGATGTGCTTATATAGTGACATAGCATGTGTGATGTCCACCTAATCTGCAATATCACCTGTTGACACTGGTGTTTCCTTGGATATCCAGCTGATTTATTGGCATTTATTAGTCAGTACAAGCATATTTCTTTTTTATTTTTTAACAGCTCTGTTTAGGTATAATTTATATACCAAAAAATCTACCCATTGTAAGGGTACAGTTAAAATATTTTGAGTAAGTTAATATTGCTGTTCAACCATGAGTACATCTAGTTGTAAAAGATTTTCATAACCCAAAAGAGCTCTCTTGTGCTCCTATGCAGTTAATATTTACTGCTACCCCAGCCCCAGGCAACCACTGATCTGCTTTCTGTCTCTAGAAATTTGCCATTTTTAGGAATTCCTTGTGAATGGAATAATTCAATATTGAGTCTATTGTGCCTGGCTTCTTTCACTTAGTACAATGTTTTCAAGGTTCATCCAGGTTATAGCATATGTCAGTACTTCATTCCTATTTGTTGAGAAATACTTTTCCATTGTAAGATATGCCATATTCTGTTTATTCATTCATCAGTTGATTTCACTTTTTGGCTATTATTAATAATGCTATAAACATCTCATTGTAATTGTAATTTGCATTTCCATAATAACTAATGATAGTGAACATCTTGTGCTTATTAGACATTCATACATCTACTTTGGAGAACTGTCCATTCAAAACTTTCATTAATTTTATAATTGAGAGCTTTGTTTTTTTATTACAGAATTATGTCTTCTTTCTATAGTCTGGATACGTATAATTTGTAAATATTTTCTCTCATTCTGTGGCATGTCTTTTAATTTTCTTAATAGTATGTTTGAAGAGCAAATGTTTTTAATTTTCATGAAGTGTAACTCATCAAATTTTTTTCTTTTCTGAAGTAGGATTGATGTCATATCCAAGAAATCTTTGACCATCACAAGAAAACAGAAATTTTCTCTGTTTTTTCCTGGAAGTTTTATAGTCTTAGCTCTTACTTTTTGGTGTGTGATTCATTTTGAGTTAATTTATGCATATGGTGTGAGGTAAGGAGTTTTGTATCTGCTTGGTTTGTGCTCTGATATTTATTATTTCTTTGCTTCTGCTTGCTTTGTGCTCAATTTTGTTTTTTTCTACTTTCTTAAGATGGGAGCTTAGATTATTGATTTGAGAACCTTCTTTATCTCTGTCAAAGACTGTGAAAGATTTGAGGTTTTACCTTACTTAAAGCTAACAAGTTAGCCTGCCAAAGTTTCATGGATACTAGTAGATGACCCAAAACTCCTGGATCATAGAAAAAGGATAGTGTTTTATTCACAGCAATAGTAATAGCCAAAGTATGAACATTTTTGCTCCAGTTCCCCAGCCCCAATTCCCACAGGTGATATGAAAAATTCCAGATAATACCTGCACACATAACATGGGTTATATTCAGAATCAAGAGCTTAGAGAACTTGAATCTTTTAAAATATAGTAAGCATGCCTACGCTTCACTCAGAAGGGAAACTTGTCTTTATGATAGTGGACAGAAAGCATGTCTGCCTTTTTTCCCCAGAGGGAGACATTTTCTCTGTCTTCTAATACAACTCACTATACAAACATTGAAAAGATAGTCTGGCGCAAAGGACAACTGGTACCTCTGCATAAACGCAAGAGACCATTGGAGAATTGTCTTCCACAATATACACCCCTTGTTTTTACATTGTCTTGGCTTCTAATGTGTTTACCTAGAAGTATACCACACAGCTGGCCACTCTGATTAGTTAACTGGAAGAGTTTCAGACAAAATTCATTCAGTTTATTTCATGTGACATTTTAATTAAATCTACTATCAACACAACTTCAACAGCTGAGCAATGGCTAGAGGGATGGGGTGGGGAACACATCCGGAGGTGTTGACAGATGTTTTTCCTGGGTGATATAGGTGCTGGGATATCCACTGCTCTTTATGGTAGACTTCTTGGTAAGGAAAAGTTAGATATAAGATTTTCACAATAGTTTGGGAGAGTCACACCAGAGTATTTGGGGTTTGCTTTATGGTATATCCTGAAGTATTTTCCATATGCACTTGAAAAGAATGTGTATCAGTTTTCAGTTGACAAACTCGGATGATAGTGCCTTTCAAGTGGTTTAAATTCTTAATGGTTTTCTGTTTAGTTGTTCTAACAATTACTGACAGTAGGATGTAGAAGTATCCAACAATAATCATTGTCTGTTTTTCCTTTCAATATTGTCAGTTTTTGCTTTGTGTATTTTGGGATTTTGTTGTTAGCTGAGTATGCATTTATAATTGTGATATAGTACTTATGTATTAATAATGATGATATGATTATTAAATGTCCCCTAAATGTTTTAAAGTGTATTTTGTTTGATATTAATCTCTAATCATATTTTCATGATATTCCTTTTTCTATCTTTTTCTTTCAACCTATTTATGTTTTTTAACATAAAGTCTCTTGTCGATAGCATTGAGTTAGCGCTTATTTTTATTTTTTTTATAGTTTTACAAGTTCTGTCACTTGATTGGAATCTTCAGTCTATTCCCATTTAATGCAGTAATTGAAATGTTTGGATTTTTGTCCTTTGCTATTTGTTTTCTATCTGGTTCATGTCTGTTTTGTTATTCTTTTCCTTCTTTACTGCCTTCTTTTGTATTTTGTACAAAAATTTTTAGTGTGCATTTGTAATTACACTAAGAATTTTTTTAACTATATTGTTTAAATTATTAGTCCTTGTTCCAGGGATTGAAATATACATCTTAACTCATCGCAATAAATTTCAGTTTAATTCTGACATAATTCCAGTTAAACATAGCAGGTTTGCTTCCATGTAGCTCTATGTCCTCTTTCCTCCTCTGTGCTGTGATTGTCATATATATTACATCCATATAATTTATAAATGTAAAAATACTTTTTTATAATTATGGCCTTATATAATCATATTTTTAAAAATATTAGGGGAAGAAAATTAAAAAAAAATTATACGGTTTTTTATATTCACCATATATTTACTATATTCAGTGTTCTTTATTTCTCTGAATATGAGTTACCCTCTAGTGTCTTTTACCCACTAGTGTCTTCTAGCAGTGAATTTTCTAAATCTTTTTAAAATTTGGAAATGTCTTTTATTGCTTTCATTTTCAAGGAATACTTTTTCTGTATATAGAATTCTTGGTTGACAGTTTTCTTTTTGTTGTTGTTGTTTTTCCATTCAGTACTTTGGATATTTCATTCCACTGCCTCCTGACAGTCATTGGTTATGATGAGAAGTCAGTTGCTATTCTTATTTTTGTTCCCCAGTATATGCTGAGACATTTTTCTCTTTCTGTTTTCAAGATTATCTCTTTGTGTTTGTCTTTCAGCAGTTTGGCTATGGTTTTTTTTTTTTTCTCCTAAATTTTGTTTATTTCGTTGTTATTGTTGAGAATATACACAGCAGAACATACATCAATTCAACAGTTTCTACACGTACAATTTAGTGACATTAAGTACATTCTTTGATTTATACAATCATTCTTACCCTCCTTTCTGAGATGTTCCTCCATCATTAACATAAATTTACTGCCCCCTAAGTTTCCTATCTAATCTTTCGAGTTGCTGTTGTCAATTTGATTCCATTTGATAGTTCTTAAAAAAGCATAATGCTCAAAGCAGAACTTTTACTTGTTAAGCTAAAATATTGTTCAGTTTTATGATGACTTCAAGGGATATTTTTGGTTTAAGGTTTAAAGATTATCTCAGGGCAATAGGGGTTCATCCTCCCTACATGGCTCCAGCAAGTCTGGAGTCCATGAGAATTTGAAATTTTGTTCTGCATTTTCTCCTTTTTAATCAGTATTCTTCTATGAAATCTTTGATCAAAATATTCAGTAATGGTAGCTGTGCATCATCCTGTTATTCTGGTCTCATGGCAAAGGAGGAGTTATTCATGGAGGCAATTAGCCACACATTTCATATTCTCCTGCTATTCCTGACTCTCCTTCTTCCTCTGTTGTTCCAGGTGAATAGAGACCAATTGTGCCTTGGATGACCACTTGCAAGCTTTTAAGACAACAGGCACTATACAATGAACTAGGAGGTAGAACAGAAGCATTAAACACATTAGGCCAATTAACCGAGGTGTCCTGTGACCATGACCCTAAACCTCCAAACCAAGGAGCCAAATCCCATGAGGTTTTTGGTTGTATATAAGCAGTCTCAGCAGCTACTCTTTTGCTGTGGTGTTTCTAAGTGTAGATCACTTTGTGTTTATAATACTTGGGGTTCATTGAACTTCTTGGATCTGTAGACTGATGTTTTTCATCAAATTTGGTAATTTCTCAGACAAATATTTTTTATGCATCTTTCTCTCCTTTCCTTCTAGTACTCCCAATGCACTTTTGTTAGTACACTTAATCCCAGAGGTCTCTGTCCACTTTTCTTCTATCTTTCTTTTTTCTGCTATTTGGATTGGAAACATCTATTGATCTATCAACATATTAACTGCTTTTTCCTTCTGACTTCTCATATCTGCTATTGAGCCCATCTAGGGAGTTTTTTCATTCTTATATTTTTAAGCTTTAGAATCCATTTAGTTTCTTGTTATAGTTTCTGTTTCTCTATTGCTGTCACTATTTTTGTGTAATTGTCATTGTATTTTGCATTAATTCTTTAAATATAATTTAATTATTAGGACCTATTTATTATAGCTAGGAGCCCTGGTGGTGCAGTGGTTAAAACTGTTGATTGCTAACTGAAAGGTTGTCAGTTGGAAATCACCAGTGGCTCCATGGGAGAAAGATGTGGCAGTCTGCTTCCGTAGAGATTCACAGCCTTGGAAATCTTGTGGGGTTACTATGAGTCAGAATCAACTTGAGGGCACTGGGTTTTTTGGGTTTATTATAGCAGCTTTGAAATCTTTCTCTGCTAAATTTGACATGTCAATCTACTCAAAGTCCATTTTTTAATTGACTTTTTTTCCTTCTGTCTATGAGTCACATTTTGCTGTTTCTTTGCTTTTTTGTTGTTGTTGAATATAGGACATTTTAGATAATATATTGTTGCAACTCTGAATTGTGACCCTTTCTCCCTGCTGAGGTTTTATTTACTTACTTAGTAACTTACTTGGACTTAATATGTGGAATCTGATCTGTCTTCTCTATGGTGTTTGGCTGCTCATGTCTCTGCTTGTTTATATTCTTTAACTCTTATTGTTAGACTGGCTTTCCTAGGGGTCACTTCTGTGTCTGTATAATTTAGTTGTCATCCAGTGATTGGGCAGAGGATTTGTTCAAATTCCTTGAGCCTTTAAGCCTTCCACCCTCGGCCTACCATCTGTGTGTGGGTTGGAGAATACATTCAAAGTTCATTCACTTTTTATGTCTGCCTCATCTTTTACTTTCCACTGGTCGTCTTGGATCTTTCCCGTTTATGCATGATTTCCCAGTTAGGTTGGGATGTGTGTAGAAGTTATTAAGCCCTTCTATGACTCTTATTTACAGAATTTGCTTAATAAATTTCTGTCTGGTCCCCTGGTTACCCCAACTGAGACTGTACCTCAGGCTAGCAGAATTGCACCTATTCCCCGTTCTTTTCTTGTCAAGTTTGTTACTTATGCTGACAGTGCCACTGGTATGGGTTTTTGTTCTATACTTAAGATCAGTTCAGCCCTCTGTGGAGGCTGGTCATGGGGAGAAAATAATAATCTTAGTATTCACATTTATATTGGTTCAGGTCTTTATATCCTAGTCATGAACCAGTTCGGTAAAGCCTGGGATCTGAATATAAATAGTTATTCACTAGAGAAGGACAGAATTCTCAAAAATATGGAGGCAGGTAAATGAGAAAAGTTCTTAACCCAAAATAAGATAAAATTAGGAAAGTCTGGCACTCGCCCTAATGAGTTTTTAAGGATGCCACTTTTTATGTATTTAGTAGGCATTCTGTAATGCTTTCAACCATGTGAGAGGTGCACGTACATTCTCTTCTTTGGTTGATAATTTCAAGGGTAAATCATAAAGTGAAAGGAAATACATTAGAGCATACTGTATGGATACCTTTCTTGGTTGAAGCAATCCACAATATTTTTGTTTGATGGAATTGCTGTTGCAAATATTTTCAACAAACATATTTTGAACACTTAATATATATTGTGAAATATATTAAAAAACAAACAAACCCATTGCCGTTGAGTTGATTCCAACTCACAATGACTCTATAGGACAGAGTAGAACTGCCCCACAGGGTTTCCAAGGAGTGGCTGGTGGATTTCAACTGTTGACCTTTTGGTTAGCAGCCAGACTCTTCACCACTGCGCCAATGTAGTTAAAAAATACCAGAGTTCTCATAATACCTTGGGGTGTGTGTGTGTGTATATATATATATATGTATATATATATACGTATATATATACGTATATATATATACGTATATACGTATATATATATATACACACACACACATATATAGCAAAATGGAAACCCTGGTGGCATAGTGGTTAAGAGCTACGGCTGCTAACCGAAAGTCGGCAGTTCAAATCCACCAGGGGCTCCTTGGAAACTCTATGGGGCAGTTCTGCTCTGTCCTATAGGGTCACTGTGAGTCAGAATCAACTTGATAGCAATGAGTTTGGTTTTTGGTTATATAGCACAATTGCACCCTTGTCCCATTCATTTCCTGCCAAGTTTGTTACTTTTACTGACAATGCCACTGGGTATGGGTTTTTGCTCCACTTAAAATCAATTCAGCCTCCTGTGGCTGAATTGATTTTTATGTATTTATATACAGTGAAACCTGTGAGAACCGAAATTTGATGAGACTGCTTTGTTTTTCCCAGTTTCGAAAGTTTTCTGTCTTTGACAGGGTGCAGCTTACCGCTTTTCTGTCACTCTCTATTAGTGAAAAATATTTGCGCTTTCCTTCTCTGACAGGTTTCCATCTTAGGTTCTGGTTTTGGCAGGTTTTACTGAATATATATATATATATATATACACACACACACACACATATAATTTATAAATATACATATGCATATATATCATAAATATACGTATATGTATACGTGTGTGTATGTATATATATATATATATATATATATATATACACATAAAGGCGATGTTCTAAGTTCTTATACATTCGCAGGGTCTCAAATGCTAAGATGATACAGATAGTAAGTATGTCTTAAATTTGGTCATCAGGGAGAGGTATAGAGAATGGTTGATTTATTCATTGTAGGATGAGTTAACTAAAAAAAAAGACATGTGTTTACTACATAAAAGAGAGATTATGTACAAGGCAAAGTAGAATTCAGTGCAGCTTGTAACAGTGAGAAGGGAAAAGTCTGTGTCTTGTAGGTGTGTAAGTGAAGAGGGCACCATGTTACTAAAGATGCCAGATCATTCATTGAGATCTATTTGACTCTGGTAGCTTTGCCCTAAAGGATTCTTACTGCTTTTGAGCCCTTTATTTACCTATCATCTGCCTAGTTGAACTGGATTATTTCCAATTGTGCAGTGCAAATGGGATTCTGGATATAAATCAGTTTGTTTCAGTAGGAGCTATTTAAGCACTTTTCCCTAGAGCTTGAATAACTCTGGATAAACTGGAGTACACACCCTACAGGCAAAGAGCAATCCTGGAAGATCTATCATCACCTTGCTTCAGCTACCTAATCCAAGCAGCTGCTCCTGCAAGTCCACCTGCTCTCTCCCCCAGCACTTTTTAAAGATGATTCTTGACATACTGTCTCATCTTACATTATTTAACTCTGTTAATGCCCCCTACACCATAGCCATGGCTGCGCAAAGTCTGCTAAAGCCTGTGCTGATGATACGCCCCTGGAAATGATCATGGCTAGTGAAAAACTTTCCTCTTTCCCCTTTTTTCCATCCTACTCTATGATCATGTGAGTTGTTACTGCAATTAGCAAGTTACTTTAACTAGCCGTTTTTTGTTTTGTTTTTAACCTTTGAATCTTTTATTATTTGGGTTGAAATATTTGTTTCATTGTTATGGAAGCTGCACAGTGAATCTGATTTAATTTTGTAATATTACTTAACACGAACTATTCTTCCAAAGTCTGTCTGTTTAAGTAGAAAATAACCATCTTTAAGAAACAGCAGGAACAGCAGGGGTTGGAGAGTGGTGTAACTTCAATAAAGTTATAATTACTTTCATAAGTCTGTTAGAGAGCAGGGCTTTGGGCTCCTTTTGTTAGATCACTGTTTATTAGGATTACATACCCAGCACTCCTAACATGCAGAGATCCACTAGGAAGTCTTTGTTTTATTTGGTTAAATTACTATAGTATCAGGAATATAAACTCCCTGGTGAGAACAACTTCGCTGTGAAAGTCTCTGATAAGTGAAAGAAACATCAGTACATAATATTTCATAACAAATTCTTAAGCTAGGCAAAATTTTATGATATACTGTAATTATTCCAACATCATAAACATAGCATTAATGAGCTTTGTTTTTTCTGGCATTTCTCTTGATCCAGATTCCCATTAATTCCCACAGTGAAGTGAAAACTTCCAAAGGACTTAGTGTTCAGTTTTTTAGTCATAATAAGTTTTGCAGTGCTCACTCAGTCCACTTCTTAAGTTACCTTTCAAAATGAACATGTTCTAGTATTTTTGAATCAAGCTTTGAAAAGTAGCTATGCTTTGTTCAACAAGGCACCATGATGCCTCCCATGCTGTGAAGACAATCAGGCACTATATTAATTATAAGTGGTATTAAAATGAAAGTAGATGATTCAGATTTGCAAAACCAAGATTCTTTCTGAAAGCCACCAGTTTGACAACACAGAGGCTAACTGCTAATGCCCAAAGAAGTGTTTCCTTAAAGTTTTCCTCCAAAGCCATGATAAGCCAAGAGTTTCATCACTTTCCAAAATTTAAAACTCTTACGACTGTTTCTACATTGAGACCTACATGGGAATACAGTTGTGCAATTGTGTCTTTTATCAGAGTTATGTTGGCAATGCTTATAGAGTAAGTTTCTTTGGTCTATTAGACATTTAATGTATCTCATTTTCCTATTGTAAAGATTCTGGGTTTATATTCTATATGTCTATCCTTAGGAATATTCCTGCCAGTGATTTTTTTTTTATCGACCAGTATTTATATTGTTTTAGCATGATGAGTAACCAAAAATTCCTTTTCAGCTGATGTTGTTCAGTGATTTGTACATAGAAGACTTGATTTTCATATACTTCCTTATATTCACTTGCCATTTTTTGAGGTACATAAACAGGTACGCACATATAAGCACATTTGCTTAACATGTGTATTATAGTTAATGACTCCCATCAGTGCTAATAGCTACCTAAAATAAGTACAGATATCAGAACTTTCCCTCTCTTTTTTGGTTTTTTGGTTGTTGTTGTTAGGTGCCATTGAGTTGTTTCCAACTCACAGCGACCCTATGTGCAAAAGAATGAAACACTGCCTGGTCCTGCGCCATCCTCACAATCGTTGTTATGCTCGAGCCCATTGTTGCAGCCACTGTGTCAGTCCATCTCATTGAGAGTCTTCCTCTTTTACACTGACCCTCTACTTTATGAAGCATGATGTTCTTCTCCAGGGACCAGTCCCTCCTGATAACATGTCCAAAGTACGTGAGATGAAATCTTTCCAACCTTGCTTCTAAAGAGCATTCTGGCTGCACTTTTTCCGACAGATTTGTTTGTTCTTCTGGAAGTCCATGGTGTAGTCAATATTCTTCACCAACACCATAATTCAAAGGTTTCAATTCTTCTTCGATCTTCCTTATTCATTGTCTAGCTTTTGCATACACTTGAGGCGATTGAAAATACCATGGCTCAGGTCAGGTGCACTTTAGTCCTCACCCTGACATCTTCGCTTTTTAACACTTAAAAGAGGTCTTTCGCGGCAGATTTGTCCAATGCAATACATTGTTTGATTTCTTGACTACTGCTTCCATGGATGTTGATTGTGGATCCAAGTAAAATGAAATCCTTGACAACTTCAGTATTTTCTCTGTTAATCATGATGTTGCTTATTGGCCCAATTGTGAGGATTTTTGTTTTCTTTATGTTGAGGTGCAATTTTTTTTGTGTGCAGTTTAATTCATAGGACTAATCAGAACAAATACAAAATTGAATATACGCCCACAATATTTTGTAGCATTTAGATTTATGTTTAAGATTAAATAACCGCTTAAACCAAGTGGCTCTTAGCCAGGGTCTTATATTTCTTTGTGTGTTTCAACAAGTCGTAAAGTGATTACCAAGTAATTTGAGACTAATTTAGTTAAGATATGTAGATTTCTGAATGGTTTGCTTTTTAAAGTAATTTGAATGGATTAAAAGATAACCCCTATAACATCACTCTTACTCACTCAAATTCTAAAGGACTTTCCTGAGGAGAGAAAGATAGAGTTACCCTCCTGTGCTGGGAACTCTGCCAGACCACTGTGGGTCCTTGCACTTAGGTAATGCAGTTGAGCCCCACACTTGGACGGTCACCGCCAGAGCCCTTGTCTTGCATTAATGTTCTATATCAGCTGGTTAATTTCTAACAGGTCTATCTCAATCTACTCTTTGGGGGAAAAAAGGATTGTAGTAAAAAGTAGTCATGCTTTTCATGTCTGAGATGATTGTTGAAATAACTACTGTGAACCAGAGTACTTTTCACCTCCACTTATGCTTTTCTGCAGCTATCTAGGACAAATTGCTATTAGAAACTCTAATACCATGTTCTCCATGGTGCTTTTGCTTCAATAAATAACAAAGAGAACTATTACCAATGACCACATTCTAAACTAGTCTTTAGATCATGCTGATTATAATTACCTCCTTGTAGCATTTGCAGCTTGCTTTAATGTATTTATGGACCTATTTTCTATTTCCAGTCATGTTTGTTCAGTTTTCTGGAAGTATTTGCAGACAGCAGTCTCTACTGTATCCAGACTTTAATAATCTTGAGTCCTCATTTCTATTGATCATTTTCCCATAGACTTTGTTATCATCAATAACTGCAAACCTCCACAATCTTTCTTTCTAGCCTCTTACTCTCTGACTGCCTCCTTGTACCTTTCTAACTCATTGTTTTAATTCTCTCCCTTCAATAAATCTGTAACCAGATGGAGACATTCAATCTATTGATTTTACTATGTTTGCAGTGTTCATAGCCCCTCAGGTCTTAACTTCCCATCTTATTCAGTTTAGTTTCATGGGACCTCTGCCTACATCTTAACTCCCTTATTCCTTTCATACTCAATTTCCAAAAGGCTGAACCTGGTAACACCACCTATCTACCTAGGTTAAGCAGCTGGCTGTGATGGAAGAAAACCACAACCATGTCAATTTATTTCGCTTTAAATTTCTGACCACAAACATCAAGTGGCCGATCAGCAGTACCGGCAATCTTACTCCATTTTTGAGTTAATTCCGTTTCCTCCTCTCCCAGATTACTATTTCACACTATTTCAGCCCTCCTCAAATTTTAAACACCTCCAATATTTCTCTTCTCCACTGATGGCCTTACCTTTGGTTAAATTGATATAGCAGAGGCAATTAGAAAAGACTCTCTTATCTCCTTACCTCTAAATCTGTCAAACTACCTGCATCTATACCCAGATAACCTGCTTCACCATTGCAACCTCTTGCAATGGATGAATTTTCCCTTCTCAAATCTAAGGTGATCCTTTCTGGTTGAGCACAGGATCCCCTCCTCTTTTTCCTGCTAAGGAATATTGCCCTTGTCTTTACCATTTTTACTTCTGATTATTTCCCATATCTCCAGTATCATTTATTTCTTCTCTCCTGGACCACTTCCCATCAGCATATGAATATGCTGTAATAGTTTCCATTTTACAAACACACCCTCCCTAGGTGCCACTTAACTTTTTGGTTCTTCCCTCTTCAGTTACTTTTCAATTCCTTTTCTCTCCTTTATAAGCAATTCCTCAAATATGTTGATTCTGTTAGTCATTTCTACTTCGTTACTTCCCATACCTTTTTTTAAATTTATTTTTAAAGTATATTATAAAATACTTCTGATTTATAAAAAGATAAAAGGATATATGATAAACACTACCCAGGTTAAGAAATGGTAAGGATGAAATTGAGTCCCCTAGGTGCTCCTCCTAATTTGCATTCTCATATCCCTCCTCTTGATCCCCAGAATCACTGTTCTGAATTTGCTGTTTTCCCTTACTACTCATGTCTTTATGCTTTAACTGTATATATATGTGTGTGTGTATGTATATATGCATATATACACATATATGTTCTCTTAAGCAATGTAAAGCTTCATATTTAATAAGTAACGTCTTTACAGAAATTATGTGTTCTTTTGAAGCTTTTTCTTTACTAATTATTATTTTTCAAAAATATTTGTCTATGTTGACACATGTAGCATTAACTCATTCATTTTAACTGTTGTTGTTAGGTGCCGTGGAGTTGATTCTGACTCATAATGACCCTATGTACAACAGATTGAAATAGTGCCCAGTCCTGTGCCATCCTCACAATTGTTGCTATGTTTAAGCCCATTGTTGCAGCCACTGTGTCAGTCCATCTTATTGAGGGTCTTCTCTTTCGCTGACGCTCTACTTTACCAAGCATGATGTCCTTCTCCAGAGACTGGTCCCTCCTGATAACATGTCCAAAGTACGTGAGATGGTCTCGCCATCCTTGCTTTTAAGGAGCATTCTGGCTGTACTTCTTCCAAGACAGATTTGTTTGTTCTTCTGGCAGTTTGTGGTATAGTCAACATTCTTTGCCAACACCATAATTCAAATGCTTCTTCGGTCTTCCTTATTCGTTGTCCAGCTTTCTCATGCATATGAAGCGATTGAAAATACCATGGCTTGGGTCAGATGCACCTTAGTCCTCAAAGTGACATCTTTGTTTTTTAACACTTTAAAGAGGTCTTTTGCAGCAGATTTGCCCAGTGCAGTAGTACATCATTTGATTTCTTGACTGCTGCTTCCATGGGTGTTAATCGTGCATCCAAGTAAAATGAAATCCTTGACAAGTTCAATATTTTCTTCTTTTATCATGATGCTGCTATTCCACTGTATGAATACACCATAATGTAGATGTCTTTTCTCTTGTTGATAGATGTTTAGGTTGGTTCTATTTTCTTTCTATTGTGGTAGATTGTATTATTTCTCAATATAACTCCATCCTGCTCTAGGTGGGAATTGTACTTCCCTACACGGAGCCCTGGTGGCACAGTGGTTAAGTGCTACGGCTGCTTAAAAAGTTCCACCACTTTTTTTTTCTTTGGTTTTCTTGGCTCTTTTCACTTCCATTTAAATGTGAGAATTACCTTTTCTAGTTCCATTAAAGAACAAAGTTAATATCTAGATAATTTGTAGAGAATTGACTTCTTTTTGATATTAAATCTTTATATGACTAAATCGTCTCTCTATGTTTAAGTTTTCTTTTATATTTTTCACTGAAGTTTTATTTTTCTTCCTAAAGGTCTCAAAAATCTTCTGTTAGACATATTTCTGAATACCTTATATTTTTTGTTGGTGTTGAGGTATAAAGGAGATTCAATTCTCTTGTAATGTTCACTAAGCTGAATGCTATGTACACAGATGCTCACTTGTTTAAAATCTCTTTTTACGTGTCTGAAATATTTCAAAATAAAAATTTAAGTATCTTCTAGTTGCTTCCTATCATACATAGAATACAGTCCAAGCACCTAACCAATGATACATTCTCTACCTTTCTGACTCAATGCCTGCCTCTCTCCCTCTTGCTTACTCCACTTCAGCCAGGCTAATGGCTTTCCTTTTTAGAAGACACTGAATTCTTTACACTTGCTGTTTCTACTATGTAGAATTTTCTTCCTTTGTGGCTCACTTTGCAAGAGTTTCACTCAGATGTCTGCTTAAAAATCAGTTGTTTAGAAGTCTTTTCTGAATTTTCTCCCTGAAATACCCCATCCTCCTCCTACGGTCCTCTGCCCTCTATCCTTGGTCCATCTCTTTAACATGATTTGATTTTCTTCATTCCACTTATGACTACTTGAAATTATATCATGCATTTATTGTTTATTGTTTATCTCCTTCACTAACCTGTTGATTTCCAACATGTCAGGGACCATATCTGTCTTATTCACTGCTGTGATACAGTTCATAGAGTAGAACATTGTATATAGAAAGAGGAGTCCCTGGGTGGTGCAAATGGTTAACACACTTGCTGCTAACCAAAAGGCTCAAGGTTCAAATCCACCAGAGGTACCTCAGAAGAAAGGCCTGGTGATCTACTTTGGAAAAACCAGCCGCTGAAAACTCTATGAATGAAGCACAGCTCTACTCTGACACACAGAGGGTTGCCACGAGTCACAATTAACTCAATGATAACTGATTTGGGATTTTTTTATATCGAGAGAAGGGGAGAGATGGTGCCGTCACCAGCAGCAGAGTGAAGGATACATGGCAGTGATAAGGTAAAATATGTGAAAAGAAAACATTCCCTACCTTTTTCCTGAAATAAATTGAGTAGAAAAAAATAAAAAAGATAGAATATGCCTGTACAGTCCTATAATGATAAAAAAAGAGTTCAGTCTTCAGAAAAAGTCTGCTTATTTCATAACTTTCCAAAAACTCTTCCCCAGGCAAGCCCCTGGGGATCCTACAGCATGACCCAGGTAACACTTTCTTATTCGTTAGTGTTCTGTTTAGTTGGGGAAATGATTACAAGCATGGGGCATCTATTGCAAATGTATCACTTTATAGGTCTTGAGGATGGTCTGATCCCTGACATCATACCTGCATCACTTCTGTTCACCCAGATCTTGTGTTTATTTACTTTGCATGTTGTTTTCAGAATTTTAAAGGTGAAAACAGCTTTCCTCTATCCTGAGGCCATATCTATACAGGCATATTCAGATAGATTTTCTACAATGATCTGGTGAACCTAGGACAATACTCTTGCATAGCCAGCCAAGGATGAGTCACCCAACAAAAGGGAAAGCTAGGAAGTAGGGGGAGAGAATTAAATCAGATTAGGATCAAAATACATGAGGTGATGGAGGAGCTGGCCCTGCTGCCAGGCAAAGCTATTCTCTTACATGGCCAGCAAGGAGCCTTCAACGACCAGTTATGTTAATCTGACATCTGCTATAAACAATATGTTCACAAGAAAATTAATAAGCAGTACCAGGCCAGTGTCTGTTATGAGTCAGCAGAAATGGACTGTTTAATCAGATCCAGTGTTTAAATATTTAAAAGGGGCATTCTTCTGATTGTCAAAATAAAAAATAAAACAGAAGGATAACTAGTGTGCAGTTTCTCTGTGGGACCTGGTTCTGCTAGTGCTGCATATAATGAATTCTAAAACCTGCTGGATGCCAGCTTACATCCAAGAAATTACTATTTGTAGGTTTCTAATGACAGATGCATTGAAATTAAAAATGTAGATTTATTTCTTCAGTAAATCTAATAAATGCTTCCTTCGTTCTTAGATTATAAGCATCTTTGGGATAGGATCACAATCTTACGCTTTTTTGTATCATCAAGATTAGCTCATTTAAAGATAATTTTGAAATAGTCATTGAAGGGAAGGAAGGAGGGGAGGATGAAGGTAGAAAGCCAGAGGGAGAAAGGGAGGAAGGAAGAAAAGTAGGACGGAAGGAAAGAAGGAAAAAATGAATGAGGATTGTAGCACTTTTGAAATTTTTAGGTTTAAAAACAGAGTTTATCAGAAAGCAACTCTTCTACTCAAATGTCTATTTTTATACTATTTTTTTCTTACCACTTGAGAAGAGTTAGAGAATTTTTTCAAAGCTGGCCTATCACACAAATCTTCAGAGGGAAAACTCATGTTACTGCATTATCAGCAAAAATAAATAACTGAATAGTTCTCTATAAAATATTGTCATACATTGAATGTAGTAAATTCATCTTTTGACATAATGTTATAACTTATTCCATTATTGCCACTCCTGAGTACTATTTTTTCACATGGATTTCAATATTGTCAAATTGTATTGAACATGAAGCTTGGAAGATTTTCTGAAAAATAAGTTTCTTTTTGAAGTATCGTTGCAAATAAATTCCAAATGTTACTAGTCCACCACTCCCCACAAAAGAAATAGTAATTATATATAGACCATAAGAATAAAGTAGTCTATACATTTTTAGATACCTGTACCTGTACCTGTTCTAGTCCTCTACCTGGAGATTTTCATAGTTTAAAATAGAATATGACTTTAACTGCCTTTACTAGAAGTAAATGTGTATGTGTCCGTGTGTGTGTAGGTAACATGATAGCTAGTTGTATTTTCATTGACTAAGTTATTAGCCTTTTCTTAGCTCTTTTTTACCTTAAATCTCTCTGATTATCTTACCCGAGTTAGGCCTCAAATGACAACTATGGTGGTGAAGCACAATATTAGGAGAAATTAGACGGATTGAATTTAAAATTTAATCATTTTGCAATGATATTCTCTCATGATTAATAGACTTCAAAACTGCTCTTATTATTCCAGCAGTTTACTCAGTTCAGTTGTCTATTCTCTGTCCTCTTTGCCGTTCCCATGGATACATACAGCTTTGTATACCATCCACTCATTCAATAAATATTTATCGAGTATATCATATGGCTGATGCTATTCTAGGTTCCACTAAAAATATGTGTCCAATTGGCTAGGCCACGATTCCCAGTATGGTGTGATTGTCCACCATTTTGTCATCCCATGTGATTTTCCTCTGTTGTAAATCCTACCTCTATGATGTTAATGAGGCCGGATTAGAAGCAGTTATGTTAATGAGGCATGACTCAATCTACAAGATTAGCTTGGGTTTTAGGTCAGTCTCTTTTGAGATATAAAAGAGAGAAGCCAGCTGAGAGATAGGGGGACCTCAGACCACCAAGAAAGTAGTGCTAGAAGCAGAGCACATCCTTTGGACCCAGGGTCCCTACACTGAGAAGCTCCTAGACCAGGGGAAGACTGATGACAAGAATCTTCCCCCAGAACTGACAGAGAGAGAAATCCTTCCCCTGGAGCTGGCGCCCTGAATTGGAACTTCTAGCCTACTAGACTGTGAGAGAATAAGTTCCTGTTTGATAAAGCCATCCACTTGTGGTATTTCTGTTATAGCCTTACCAAATAACTAAGACAAATGGATACAGTAGGTCCCATTCTACTGAGAGAAGCAAACAAATATATCAAGTTGGTGAAAAGTGCTGTGTATAAAAATATAGCATGGTAAGGCAATAGAGAGCAATGTGAGGACTTTTATATATGCAGGGAGGTCAGGAAAATCCTCTCTAGTAAGGTGATATTTGAACAGAGACCTGAATGGAGTGAGGGAGGGAAACATGCATATAACTGTGGGAAGGGCCAAGTCTCTAAAGCAGGAGTAAATGCTGAGAGAAGTCAAGGAAGCCAGTGTGGTTGGAGCAGATAGAGCCAGGCAGAAAGTGGGAGGAAATTACAGTAGAGCAGTCACCAGGGACCAGAACATAGAAGATCTTGGTGGAGACTCTGGATTTTATTCTAAACGTGATGGTCACTTCCTCTGATTTGTGTTGGAAAAGAATTTTCACGACTGCTGTTGAATAGACTGTAGGGTGTAAGAGTACAAGCTAGGAGTTTGGTTAGGAGGCTATTGCAGTGGGGTTCAAGTGAGAAATAATGAAAGCTTGGACCAGTGGGTTTACAGGGGGTGTGTGATATGAGTGGTTGGAGTCAAGAACCTCTCGAGTAGAGCATTTCATAACATTTTGAGGTCCTTGCAATGAAAAATTGGCCTAAATCTGATTACTGTGGCCTTTTGGCAATAGTATTAATCTTTATTCAGAATATGACACTGGTTCCAGGATCCCTATGGAAAAGGGTGTGGCCTGAAGGAAAACACTTAGGCAATGCCAATGAAAGTATGAGATGAGATGAGATCTTTATGGTTTTATTAAAAAATATGACACTTACCAACCCAAGGACAGGTAATTAAATATAAAAACTTGAAACCAGACCATTTGGAATGAAGAAAATTTTACTTTTCAGATTTATTATTTCTTGCCCAATAATGTTTGTATTTAATAATTCATCTTACTCATTCCATATTATGACTTTGTCAATTTCTCTCTTTCACATTGTTGCTACTTTTTCCCTTATTAAAGGAGTTTATTACTTAATAAACGCCTTTCAGCATAGCAGAATAAAAATAAATACTCTTACTCCCAGCAGAAAACACTTCTTCACGTGCTTGTAAGGTTCATCTCCAGCAGAGTGCCGCCCTCTTTCTAGAGAACCTCCACAGGGCAATCCCAAACGCCACTAAAGTTACCTGATGGTAGGAAGTACAGGCTGAGGATTGAAGCTAGACCAACACAAAACTGTGGGATGTGCAAAATTTGTTTTAAGGATTCCTCTGTCTTCCTTGTTACCCTTATATTCATTTCCTATATCCAGAATCCCAGTTTCCATTTTCTGATACCTGAATTCCTTAGGCTTCTTCTTTCCTATTTCCTCTCCTACTGTAGCATTTGATTCTCCCATGACCTGCTTCTTCAAGTTTCCGTGAGGCAGTTGGCTTATTATCTTTTACTTCATCTTTTTCTGAGTTTGAGATAACTTACATTATTCAGTAGTATCTGAGAAGACAGTGATGGGTTCATAATATTATCCTTGCTATACAGAAGATATGCAATTTTACAAAACCCTTTAATGCTTTAGCCCAAAGGATTGGTAAGTGATGATTGATGAAATGTCAAGCAGGGGAGCCTCTTAGCTTCTTCATGGTGCCTTAGTTGAAACGGCCGAGTATTCCCTTTAAAATCAACATTATCTCTCATAAAGATATCTATACAACATAATTAGGTTATTAATATGTGCAAGAGGACTAGGACAGAAGTGCTGTTACTGGGTGATATGTTGATATCAGGAAGAGTAAAGTGGCATGATTCTTTGAACATTGTTTCTAGAAAATTAATTTTTTTTCATATCGTTGCGTAGCTGTGTCTGTATTAGCGTAGCATGGTGCAGTGGATGCAAGCAGATCTGAGTGAGATAGAATTGTGTTTTAATTCTGGTTTCATCACTAACTAGTTCTATCACCTTGGGCAAGTTAGCTTTTTGAACCTCATTTGCTTATTTATAAGATAGAATATACCTACTAAAGTTGACGGGGGGAATATATTTTATATATAAAGCAACACACCACAGTTTCATAAATGTTGATTGCTTTGCATACTTTTTCCTTCCTATTCTGGAGAAAGGACTCAACAATTTCAACCTGCTTTTATCGGTGTGGCCAACGTCATGCTTAGTTTAGTCTTCCTACTTGATAGGAGGGATAATCATGGTCTTTTTATGGCAGGTTGATCTGATGAGTCCCTTCTCAGTTTGGTACCACTAGTACAATTTAGTTCTTGCTGAGCTCTGAATTCCAAGAGTCAGATAGGGAAGTACTTTGGTATGTAACTAAAATTCCCCTTGCTGTGCTGATTTGTAAATGTCCTACAGCTGAACTTATGTGTAACTACTTTGCTTGAGAGGTTATAAAAATAAATAATAGAATCAATTATTTGTAAACTTTTTTAAATAAATGATTGCCTTCAAAAGGAATATAACCTTCAGCAATAAGCAAAATGTATAGGCAGCAACAAGAAAACAAAATTAAAAACATACTAAGATGATTATTTTTTGTTCTGCATATTAATCCTTCATATGTACAGTATTGCCATAAAAATGCGTTTTTGTGTAATTTTGTAGCTCCAGTGTTTACCAATGTGTTCAATAGTCAGAAACAACATTAACTTATTAAAGTTCTATTGAGAGCATTTCATCATTGTAATACTATTAATTACAAATCTAAGGTGGATTAGTCTCTCATGATGATTAAACATAGACGTAGCTTTTATTTTGTTTAGATTAGGTTTTCAGTTGTGTAATGCAAGCCAGCTGCACACTATTTTAGGAGGAGGCACTTTTTCACATTTGAATAGTTCTTCAGTCATTTTCACAATAAAAAAAAAAGACTTTTAGACTGTGTAAATAACATACTTTTGTTGTAAAAATTAAAATAAAATTCAGTGCTCTTCTTCATGCTTATATATGCATCTGAATGTACGTTTTTATGACCACTGTTTATTTTACAGAATGGAATAATATTTTATGTATTTCTCTAAATCTTTTCTCACTTAGCAATACATCCTGAGAATCCTCTAACACTTTTTTTCTTTTTCTTTTTTATTGTTATAATTAAATGAAGTTTACATTTCAAGGTAGTCTCCCATACAAAATTTTTTTTTTGCATACATTGGTATGATACCCTAATTGCTCACCCCATTCTGCAACAGCACGCTCCTCCTTTCTGCCCCTGATTCCCCATGACCATTCAACCCGCTCCTAACTCTCTGTGTCTTCCCGTCTCACCTCTGGACAGAAGCTGCCCCTTTGGTCTCTTGTATCTACTTGACTAAGAGGCACACTCTTTCACAAGTATCACTTTATGTCCCACAGTCCAGTCCAATCCCTGTCTGAAGAGTTGGCATTGGAAATTGTTTTAGTTCTGGGCTGATAGAGAGTCCAAGGACCATGCCTTCCGGGGCGCCTCCAGTCTCAGTCAGACCATTAAGTCTGGTCTTCATACTAGAATTTGAGTTCTGCACCCCATCCTTCTACTGCTCCATCAGGGACCCTCTGTTGTGTTCCCTGTCAGGACGTTGGTTGGTGGTAGCCGGGCACCATCTAGTTCTTCTGGTCTCAGGCTGATGAAGTCTCTGGTTTATGTGGCCCATTCTCTCTTGGGCTAATACTTTCCTTGTGTCTTTGGTGTTCTTTGTTCTTCTTTACTCCAAGTTGTTGGGACCAATTGATGCATCTTAGATGGCCGCTTGCAAGCTTTTAAGACCCCAGATGCCACTCACCAAAGTAGGATGCAGAACATTTTCTTAATAAGCTTTGTTATGCCAGTTGACCTAGATGTCTCCTTGAAGCATGGTCCCCAGACCCCCTATCCCTGCTACTCTGTCTCTCAAGGTATTTGACTGTGTTCAGGAAACCTCTAAGCTTGGTTTAGTCCAGTTGTGCTGACTTCCCCTGTAGTGGGTGCTATCCTTCCCTTCACCTAAGATGATTCTTATGTAATATCTAGTTGGTGAATAACCCTCACCCTCCCTCCCCACCCCCATAACCACCAAAGAATGTTTTCTTCTGTGTTTAAACCTTTTCTTGAGTTCTTATTATAGTGGTCTTATACAGTATTTGTCCTTCTGTGACTGACTAAATTCACACAGCATAATAAGTTCCAGCTTCCACCATGTTATACAATGTTTCACAGCTTCATCGTTGTTCTTTATTGTCGCGTAATATTCCATTGTGTGGATATACCATAATTTGTTTATCCATTCATCCATTGATGGGCACCTAGGTTGCTTCCATCTTTTTGCCATTGTGAACAGTGCTGCGATGAACATGGGTGTGCATATATGTATTCGTGTGATGGCTCTTATTTCTCTAGGATATAATCCAAGGAGCAGGAAAGCTGGATCGTATGATACTTCTATTTCTAGCTTTTTAAGGAAGCGCCAAATCAATTTCCAAAGTAGTTGTACCATTTTACATTCCCACCAACAGTGTATAAGTGTTCCAGTCTCTCCACAACCTCTCCAGCATTTCTTATTTTGTGTTTTTTGGATTAATGCTAGCCTTGCTGGGGTGAGATGATATCTCATTGTAGTTTTGATCTGCAGTTCTGCAATGGCTACTGATCATGAACATTTCTTCATATGTCTGTTAGCCTCCTGAATATCTTCTTTGGTGAAGTGTCTGTTCATATCCTTTGTCCATTTTTTAACTGGGTTATTTGTCTTTTTGTAGTTGAGGTTTTGCAGTATCTTGTAGATTTTAGAGATCAGACGCTGATCGGATTTGTTGTAGAAAAAAATCTTTTCCCAGTCTGTAGGTTGTCTTTTTACTGTTTTGGTGAAGTCTTTATTTATTTATTTTATTATTATTTTTTTTTATATATTTTATTGTACTTCAGGTGAAGGCTTACAAAACAAATAGTTTCTCATGAAACAGTAGTACATATGTTGTTTTATGACATTGGTTAACAACCCCACAACATATTAACCCTCTAACTTCTCAACCTTTTTCTTTTTGGTGAAAATACACATAGCCAAAGATACACTGTTTCAAAAACTTCTGCTTGCACAGTTCAGTGACATTGACTATGCTCTTCCAGTTGTGCTGTTATTCTCACTTAAAATGAAGGCTTACAGAACAAAATAGTTTCTCATTTAACAGTTACTACAAACGTTGCCCTATGACAATGGTTAACAATCTCACAAC
>NW_004443995.1:7911754-7937358 GCF_000243295.1 Trichechus manatus latirostris
CCTGCTCTTTTTTGAGTGTTGTTTGCTTGATATATTTTTTTCCATTCTTTGAGTTTTAGCCTGTTTGTGTCTTTAAGTCTAAGGTGTGTCTCTTGTAGGCGGTATACAGATGGATCATGCTTTTTTATCCAATCTACCACTCTCCATCTCTTTATTGGTGCATTAAGTCCATTTACATTCAGTGTAATTATTGATAGGTATGAGTTTAGTGCCGTCATCCTGATATCTCTTTTTGTTTGTTGTTCAGTTTCTTTGTTCTCCTTAATTTTCTGTGCTGAGTCATTTTTCTTTATGTATTTCTTTTTTCATCTTTTTCATTGTTGTAGATTTTTTGTTTGCTGGGTCTTTATGTGTTTCTACTTTTTACTTTTTATTTGTAGGGTTGTTAGATTCCTTGGTTACCTTAATATTTACCCCTTTTTTTCTAAGGTTATACCAGTCTTTTATTACTTTGTATCGCCTTAAGTTCCCCTCCATATGAAAAATCAATGTCTGCATTTTTTAAGTCCCTCTTTTTTGTTTTGATGTTGTCCATTTTTACATATTGATACCTCTTTCCCTATTTTCAATGTTGTAGCTTTGATGTATTTTTGATTTCCCTATTTGAGTCAATATCTGGTTGCTCTGTCCTGTGTTCTAGTCTTGTGTTGTTATCTAGTGTTATTGATTACCCAACTGTAGGACTCCCTTTAGTATTTCTTGTAGTTTTGGTTTGGTTTTTATAAATTCCCTGAACTTCTGTTTATGTGGAAATACCCTAATTTCACCATCATATTTGAGCGACAGTTTTGGTGGATGTATAATTCTTAGCTGGCAGTTATTTTCCTTCAGTGCTTTATATATGTCATCCCATTGCCTTCTTGCCTGCATGGTTTCTGGTGAGTAGTTGGAGCTTATTCTAATTGACTCTCCTTTGTAGATGACTTTTCTTTTATCCCTAGCCACTCTTAAAATTCTCTCTTTATCTTTGGTTTTGGCAAGTTTGATTATAATATGTCTTGGTGACTTTCTTTTGGGATCTCCCTTACGTGGGGTTCGATGAGCATCTTGGATAGATATCTTCTCATCTTTCATGATATCAGGGAAGTTTTCTGTCAACAAGTCTTCAACAATTTTGTCTTTATTTTCTGTTATCCCTCCCTCTTCTGGTACTCCAGTCACTCGTAGGTTATTTCTCTTGATCGAGTCCCACATGACTCTTAGAGTTTCTTCATTCTTTTTAATTCTTTTATCTGATTTTTCCTCAAATAAGTTGGCGTCAAGAGCTTTATCTTCAATGTCTCTAATTCTAACTTCTACTGCCTCAATTCTCCTATGACTTTGTATTGAGTTGTCTAATTCTGAATTTTTATTTTTAATCTTATGGATTTCTGATTGCTGTCTCTGTGTGGATTCTTGCAGCCTATTAAATTTGTCATTATGCTTTCGAATAACTTTTTTAAGTTCCGCTACTACTTTGTCTGTGTGTACCCTGGCAATTTCCGAATTTTGTAGAATTTCCTTTCTAATTTCTAGGAGAGTTCTGTATATTAATCTTTTGTATTCTGCCTCTGGTAATGCCAAGAAATTCTCTTCGTCCATAGAATTTATTGATTCTTTATTTTGGGAGCTTGCTGAAGCCATCATGGACTGCCTCTTTATGTGATTTGATATTGACTGTTGTCTCCGAGCCATCAATAAGTTATTATAATTTTATTTTGTGTTCGTTTAGTGTGTCCTAGCTTCTTGTTTTGTTTTGAAGCTCTAATGTCCTGTCACCAGGTAGATAGCTCTGTAACTAAGTATGTGCCTACAGGAGTCTGTTAAATTTTCCTATATGGGTTTAGCTCAGGTGACCAGGCAGTCAGTCACCAACTATGTGGTACAGGCTCTCACCTACAGTCCTAGAGAGGCATAGGTGATTAGTGCAGGCACCGGACTCTGGCTGTGGTAGGGGATCACGCACTGAGCCAGGCAGGGGGCTGACAGCTGCCCCTGAGAGTCTGAAAAGAAATGTGTCCCTATTCTCTAGGGTGAGTAGGTAGGTGACGTTTGCAGCTGGACTATGAGCTCCTCACTCTGCTGGCTGTAAAGACTTGAGGGCACCACTTTTTCTTGGACTCCTGTAGCAGGTGACTAGGAGGTTTAGGTGCCGCCACCAGTTCTCAAGCCCCTGTTGAGGATTGATAAAAGTGCCTACTTAAGGGGCAGGGCTGTTTCTAGGGTCACAAATCTGCCACTTCACAGCTGAGACAGTTGGAGTTAAACTTCAGATGTTTGCCCTGTTGTACTGTGGTAGTGAGGGCTAACGCTGTTGAGATGGGTCCCCACAAGTCTATACAGGGGTGTAAGGCACTCAGAGTCCGCGGACCCCTTATGCCTGTGCCTAGCAAAGGAGCTGCGCTGACCCTGTGTTCCTGGCTTAGGGGAGCCAGTAAGTTATTCGTTCCCTCTCCAAGGCCAGAAGAATGGGTTAGGGCACTTTTTGGGATCTACTTCTGGCCCAGTGGACTCCTGGTGCAGAGCGGGGAGGGAGGAGGTAAAAGGGAGAGAGGTTTTTCCAAATGGGCTTTTTTTTTTTTTAAATCCCTGTGAAAGGCCGCACACATGTTCTTATCTTTAGCTACTCGGGAGCTGCTTTTCAGTGGTTCGGAGTGTCTAAGCAGAATCTCTGCTGCCGGATCTCTCTCGATGTGGAAACTGCTTTCCGAGTGCACGCACAGCTGTTTGCTTCACTGTGGACCAGCATGCCTGAGGAGCTGTCAGCTCGACCAAGGAGCTGCTGGGGCACCGCCACTGCTCTGGTGCTGCTGGCTTCTTCCAAACCGCCTCCCTCTACCCACACCACTCAGTCAGATTCCTCAACTTTGCCTTGTTCAGGGCTCCTAGATATTTATATATAATCAAATCACTTGTTTTTCTAGGTCTTTGTTGTAAGAGAGATATAGGAAGCATCTAACTACACCACCATCTTGGCTCCACCTCTCCTCTAAAACTTTTTAATAGCATCATGATGAAGCCTGGTGGTTAAGAGCTATGGGTGCTGACCAAAAAGTTGGCAGTTTGTATCCACCAGCTGCTCCTTGGAAACCCTATGGGGAAATTTGACTCTATCCTATAAGGTTGCTGTGAGTCGGAATCAACAGTATGGCAGCAGATGTTTTTTCTTCATGGTGTTCAATGGTACGGATACCCCAATTTTTTCAGTCATTTCCCTATTAATCAGAATGTACTTTGTTTATGGTTTGGAGCATTACAAACACCTTTTTGTACTAGTGCTTTTATTTCTATGGGATAGATTTCTAACAGTTAGGTTGTTGATTCAAATTTTGATTGTAATTACAAACTGATTTTCAAGAAAGACTGTAACAATTTAAATTTCTACCAGCCATGTTTGAGCATACTTTTTTTTTTTTTCTGAATTGCCAATGGCAGATGTAGTTGCCAGTTTGATGAGTGAGAAATGATGTGAACTTATTTTAGTTTACATTTATCTGTGGCATTTAGCTTCTTTTCACATTTTTGTGACTCTTGTATGAATTACCTGTTTGTAATGTTTGCCCCTATTAAAAAATTGTTGTCTTTTATCGATCTTAATGTGCTTTTTACTATATTGTATATATTAATCCTTCATTTGTCATATTTTTACCACCATTTCCAATCATTCAGTTAGGAAATTTGTTTCTCTTTTGTGATACAAAAGCTTTAAATTTCTATGTAATAAATGTATGTATCTTTTCTTTTACACTTTTAGTTTTCCTTTCTTGGTTAAAAAGGTTTCCCAAACTCTACTAAAATTTTCTTCTAAAATTCTTATAAAATTTTACATATCTTTAATACATCTGGAATTCACATCTGGATGTGGTATGAGGCAGGGGTCCAAATTATTTTCTTCCAGATGGACAGCGACTTGCATCAACATCATTTACTAAGTTAACAATCCTTTGCCCCTTAAATGAAAATACCAACTTTTCTGAATATCAAATTCCTATATATGCTTAGACTTAATTAAAGGCCCTTTGTGCTGTTGTATTGATGTATGTGTCTGTTGTAGTCAAATTTTTATTAGGAATGATTGCTGGATTCTATCTATTGACAATTCAGCATCTATCGATCACACATTTTTTCCTGTTTTTATATTTTGATCACTATATTTTATTGATAGATTTGCTGAAATTGATGAGTGATCTTCCCAGAATAAACCATACTTTTTTTTTTATTAATAATACTGATGGATTCTATTTGCTAATATTTTATTTAGAATGGTTTCATTTATTTTCATAAGTGAGACTAGACTATAGATATTTTGGAATAGATTCATCAAATTTCCTGTTAAGATCACGTTGGTTTTATAAAAGAAACTAAAGGTTTTAATCATTTTCTACAGTTCAGGAAAGTTTAAAACATTGGAATTATTTGTTTGATAAAGCTTAGGTAAAACTTAGGTATGGAACATTTGTTCTAGTTGCCTCTATAAAAGAAAGATCATGATCACGGTTTCAGTTTAAAGTAATTGCTCTACTCAAATTTCCCTTTTTTTGGATTACAACTAGTAATTTATACCAGTATTAGGAAATTATTGATTTTCTTTAGGGTTACAAGTGCATTACAATCAAATTGTTGAATGTTTTCCTATAATTTCTTTTAATATTTTCTCTACAAATGATTATGTCTCCTTTGTCATTCTTATTTTATATATCTGCTCTCCTATTTCTTTTGAAAGCTTGCAAGGGTTTTCTATGTTATTAGTCATTTCAGATCATCACCTTTTGGATTTGTACCTCTACTTTTTTAAAAATTGATATCAACTTTTTATTATTTTAAGATAAATATTAAATTCCCTTATTTATGTTTTTCTTCCTTAATAATGAGGAATATAAGGCTTACATTTGATCTAACTGTAACTTTAGTTGTTCCAATTGTTTTGGAATCAAGTATACACTTTTTCATTCCTTTCTAGATATCAGGTAATTTCCATTTTGTTACTTCAAATATTTCTTTATCGAGTTATAACTTACATAGCCTAAAGTGCGCAAATCTTAAATATATAGACAGATGACCTGTCTATATCTCTACACCTGAGTAACCACCACTGAAATCAACATACAGAACATTTACATCACTCCAGAAGATTCTCTTGAGGTCCTTCACAATTAATAACCATCCCCAAGAAATACTACTAAATTTACTTCTATCACCATGGATTAGTTTTACATCTTCATGTAAATGGAATCATACAGTATGTACTCTTTGTTTCTGACCTCTTTCACTTTTAACATCTGTGCGAGTCACTTATGTTATTGTTTTTATCAGTGTTTCATTATTTTTTGTTGTTGTTTGGAATTTCACTGTTGAATCAATCACAGTTTATTTATTCATTCTCTTGTTGATAAACATTGTGTTTATTTCCTGTTTAAGGCTATTATGCATGAAGCTGTTAGGAACATTCTTGTACATCTGTCTTTATGGACATATGCACTTATTTCTTTAGGGCTTATACTTAGGAATGCAATTACTGGATTGATGGAAGAGTTACTTTAAAAGTTTTTTTTTTGTTAATTTTATTGTGGTTTAGTTAAACTTTACAGTGCAAATTAGGTTCTCATTCAAAAATTTATACACAAATTGTTTTGTGACATTGGTTGCAATCCCCACCTTTCCACCTCGGCTTCTCCATGTCCATTTGTCCAGTTTTCCTGTCCCTTCCTGCCTTCTTGTCTTTGCTTTTGGGAAGGTATTGCCCACTTGTCCTCGTATACGTGATCAAACTAAGAAGCATGTTCCTCACATGAGTTATTGTTTGTTTTATAGGCCTGTCTAATCTTTGGCTGAAAGGAGGACTTTGAGAATGGCTTCAGTTCTGAGTTGACAGGATTTCTGGGGTCTATAGTCTCAGGGGTTCCTCCAGTCTCTGTCAGACCAGTAAGTCTGTTTTTTTCCTGTGAATTTGAATTTTGTTCTACATTTTTCTATTGCTCTGTCTAGAACCCTCTATTGTGATCTCTGTAAGACCACTCGGTGGTGGTAGCCAGGTGCCATCTGGTTCTTCTGGGCTAAGGATGGTGGAGGCTGTGATTCATGTGGTCCATTAGTCCTTTGGACTAATATTTTCATAGTTTCTTTGGTTTTTCATTCGCCTTTGCTCTGAATGTGATACAACCAATAGATGTACTTTAGATGGCCACTCACAAGCTTTTAAGACACCAGCCGCTATTCAACAAAGTAGGACGTAGAACATTTTCTTTATGAACTATGTTATGCCAGATGGCTTAGATGTTCCCTGAAACCATGAACCCCAGCCTCACCCCAGTTACTCAGTCCCTCAAGGTATTTGGATGCGTCTAGGAAGATTTATGGGCTTTGCTTTCGTTAAGTTATGCTGACTTCCCCTCTATCATGTGCCGTCTTTCCCTTCACCAAAGTTAACACTTGTCTACTATCTAGTTAGTGATTTCCTTTCTCCACCCCTCCCCTCCCTCATAACCATCAAAGATTGTTATTTTCTAGGTGTAAACCTTTTCTTGGGTTCTTATAATAGTGGTCTCATACAATATTTGTTCTTTTGTGATTGACTTATTTCACTCAGCATAATGCCCTCCAGATTTATACATGTTGTAAGATGTTTTCTCGGATTCATTATTGTTCTTTATTGTGTGCATGTACCATAGTTTGTTTATTCATTCTTCTCTGATGAGCACTTAGGTTGTTTCAGTCTTTTGGTTATTATGAATAATGCTGCAATGAACATGGGTGTGCCTATGTCTATTCATGTGACTGCTCTTACTTCTCTAGGATATATTCCTTGGAGTGGGATAGCTGGACCATATAGTATTTCTATTTTGTTATTTTCTGTTTTTTTAATTAGTGCTAGTAATGTCAGGGTGAGATGGTAACTCATTGTAGTTTTGATTTGCATTTCTCTAATGGTTAATAATTGCGAGCACTTCCTCATGTGTCTGTTAACTGCCTGAATGTCTTCATTGGTGAAGTGTCTGTTCATATTCTTTGCCCATTTTTTACTTGAGTTATTTGTCCTTTTGTTATTGGGATGTTGAAGTACTCAATATTCTGTAGATTTTAGAGATTAGACCGTTGTCAGTTACGTTGTAGCAAAAAATTTTTTTCCCAGTCTGTATGTTCTCTTTTTATTCTTTTGGTGAAATCTTTTGAAGAGCGTAAGTGTTTGGTTTTTAGGAGCTCCAAGTTATCTAGTTTATCTCCTGGTGTTTCTACATTGTTAGTTATGATTTGTATTCTATTTATGCCATGTATTAGGACTCCTAGCATTGTTCCTATTTTTTCTTCAAGTATGTTTATCCTTTTAAGTTTTAAATTTAGTCTTTAATCCATTTGAGCTAGTTTTTGTGTATGGTGTGAGGTATGGGTCCTGTTTCATTTTTTTTCAGACGGACATCCAGTTTTGCCAGTGCCATTTGTTAAAATGACTGTCTTGTCCTCATTTAATTTTGGTCCTTTGTCCAAGATCAGCTAACCATAGGTGGATAGATTTGCATCTGGGTTCTTGATTCTGTTCCCTTGGTCTATGTGTCTGTCATTGTACCAGTACCAGGCTGTTTTGACTACTGTACCTGTGTAGTAGGTCCTGAGATCGCCTAATGTGAGGCCTCCTACTCTGTTGGTTTTTTTTTTTTTTTTTTTAATAATGCTTTGCTTATCAGGGGTCTCTTTCCTTTCCATATAAAGTTGGTGATTAGTTTTCCATTTCGCTGAAGAATGCTGTTGGTATTTGAATCAGCATTACATTATATCTGTAGATGACTTTGGGTAAAATTGACATTTTCACAATGTTGAGTTTTCCTATCCATGAGCATGGTATGATTTTTCCATTCATGTAGGTCTCTTTTAGTTTCTTGCAATAATGTTTTGTAGTTTTCTTTGTATAGTTCTTTTATACCCCTGGTTAGATTTTTTCCTAAGTATTTTATCTTTTTAGGGACTATTATACATGGGGAAACCTGGTGGCATAGTGGTTCAGTGCTACAGTTGCTAACCAAAAGTTCTGCAGTTCGAATCCACCAGGCACTCCTTGGAAACTCTATGGGGCAGTTCTGCTCTGTCCTATAGGGCCGCTATGAGTTGGAATTAACTTGACGTCAATGGGTATTATAAATGGTATTGTTTTCCTGATTTCCTTTTCAAAGTTCTGTTTTTTGGTGTAGAGGAATCCAACTGATTTTTGTATGTTGATCTTTTATCCTGCTACTCCGCTGAATCTTTCTATTAGTTCCAGTAGTTTTCCTGTGGAATATATGGGTTTCTCTATGTATACGATCATATCTTCTGTTACTAGGGATAGTTTTTTTTTTCCTTTTCCAGTCTTGATACCGTTTATTTCTTTTTCTTGCCTTATTTCTCTAGCTAGGACTTCCAGTACAATGTTAAATAGGAGTGGTGATAAAGGGCATCCTTGTCTTGTTCCCATTCTAATGGGGAATGCTTTCAGCCTCTCTCCATTGAGAATGATGTTGGCTGTTGGTTTTGTATAGATGCCCTTTATTATGTTGAGGAATTTCCCTACTACTCCTAATTTACTGAGAGTTTTTATCAGGAATGGGTGTTGGACTTTATTAAATTCCTTTTCTGCATTGATTGAGATGATTATGTGATTCTTTTCTTTTGTTCTATTTATGTGGTGAATTATGTTAATTGATTTTCTAAAGTTGAACCATCCTTGCTTACCTGGTATGAATCCCACTTGGTGGTGGTGTATTATTATTGTTGTTGTTTTTTAATATGATGCTGAATTCTATTGGCTAGAATTTTGTTGACAATTTTTGCATCTATATTCATGAGAAATATTAGTCTGTAATTTTCTCTTTTTTGTGGTGTCTTTGCCTAGCTTTGGTATCAGAGTTATGCTGGCTTCATAAAATGAATTTGGGAGTATTCTTTCCCTTTTGATTCTCTGAAATAGTTTGAGTAGTACTAGTATGAGCTCTTCTCTTAATGTTTGGCAGAATTCTCCAGTGAAGCCATCCAGGCCAGGGCTTTTTTTTTTTTGTTGGTAGTTTATTATTATTATTATTACTTCTTTAACCTCTTCTCTTGAGTCTGTTATGGGTCTCTTCAGGTTTTCTACCTCAGTTTGTGTTAGTTTAGGTAGGTAGTGTGTTTCTATAAATTTGTCCATTTCCTCTAGGTTTTCAAATTTGTTAGAGTACAGTTTTTCATAGTATTCTATTATGATCCTTTTTATTTCAGTTGGGTCTGTTGTAATTTCCCCCATCTCATTTCTTATTTGGTTATTTGCTTCCTTTCCTGTTTTTCTTTTGTCAGTTTGACCAATGTTTTGTCAATTTTGTTGATCTTTTCAAAGAACCAACTTTCTTTCTAATATTTTTCTGTTCTCAATTTCATTTATTTCTGCTCTAATCTTTATTACTTCATTTCTTCTAGTGCCTGTGGGCTGCTTTTGCTGTTCTCTTTATATTTGCTTGAGTTTTAAGGCTAACATTGTGATTTTGGCCCTTCTTTTTTGATGTGTGCATTGATTGCTATAAATTGACTTCTGAGAACTGCCTTTACTGTGTCTTAAAGGTCATTTGATATGATGTGTTTTCATTCTCATTTGATTCTAGGAATTTTTTTATTCTTTGACTTCTTTTATTACCTAATTGTTTTTAAGCAAGATGTTATTCAGTTTTCATGTATTTGATAATTTTTCCTTGATATTCCTATTATTGATTTCTACTTTTATGGCATTTGATCAGAGAGAATGCTTTGTATTATTTCAATATTTTGCATTTTGTTGAGGCTTGCTTTGTGGCCTAGAATGTGGTATTTTCTGGAGAATGTTCCATGTGCATTGGAAAAGAATGTATACTTTGCTGCTGTTGGATGGAGTGTTCTGTATATGTCTTATTAGATCAAGTTGGTTGATTTTGGCCTTTAGATCTTCTGTATCTTTGTTGAGTTTCTTTCTAGATGTTCTGTCCTTTACTGAGAGTGGTATATTGAAGTTTTCTGCTATTATTATGGAACTGTCTATTTCTCTTTTCAGGGCTGTTAGAATGTGCTTTATCTATTTTGGAGCCCTGTAATTTGCTGTGTAGATATATATTAAGGTTATGTCTTCTTGGTAGATTGTCCCTTTAATTATTTTATAATGTCATTTCTTCTCTTTTATGGTTGATTTTTCCTAAAGTTCTATTTTATCTGATATTAGTATTGCCACTCCTACCACTTATGGTTACTATTTGCATGATATATTTTTTCCATCCTTTGATTTTTAATATATTTATCTTTGTGTCTAAGGTGTGTCTCTTGTAGACAACATATTGATGGGTCGTGTTTTTTAATCCATTCTGCCACTCTTTGTCTCTTTACAAGTACATTTAAGC
Organism: Trichechus manatus latirostris; assembly: GCF_000243295.1. Taxonomy (NCBI): domain Eukaryota; kingdom Metazoa; phylum Chordata; class Mammalia; order Sirenia; family Trichechidae; genus Trichechus; species Trichechus manatus. The sequence goes on from NW_004443995.1 coordinate 7,922,095, forward strand.
CATTTACATTCAATATGATTATCGATAGCTATGAGTTTATTGCTGTGGTGTTGTTGTTCTTTTTTTTTGTGGTGCTGACATTTTCTTTGTTCCTCTTACTTTCCTGTGTTGAGTCCCTTTTGTTTGTAGATATGTATTTTTTCTTTCATTATTATAGGTTCTGTGTTTACCGAGCCCCATGGATTTGTCTTCAGTATTGCTAATTCTGTCTTCCATTGTTTCAAATTTGCACCTAAAACCTGTTGAGTTGCTATTTCTGAAATTTTGTTTATCTTTTGTATTTCTAGTTGCTGTTTTTTTATAATTTCTAATCGTTTATTTATTTTGATGTTTTGTTCTTGTATTATTTTCCTGAATTCTTCTATTGCTTTGTCTCTTTTTTTTTTCTTTATTTTGGCTATGTTTTCGTTGGTTTTGTCTGTGTTTTCCATGATTTTGTCTGTGTTTTCCTTGATCTCTTTCCTACTGTCTTGGAGAGCCCTAAATGTTAGTCTTTTAAATTCCGTATCAGATAGTCTCACTGCCTTTTCTTCTACCAGAAGGTCATCTGATTCTTTATTTTGGTCACTTGTGGGAGCCATCTTGTCCAGCTTTTTTATATGTTTTGATATTGTTTGCTGTCTCCAAGACATTAAGGTATTATTATTTTTTTATTTGTTGATTGTAAGTTTGTTTATTTTATCCTGCTTTTTTCTTTTGTTTTGATATGTCAGGATGGGTGGAGCAGGCTTGCTTTGCTGCTTGCTCATTTGTGGGCATAATAGATCTCACCACCTTGTACAGGTGGGCAGGGCAGCAAAAGGCAGTGTGAGCTCACTTCTTTGTACAGTGGTTTGGCGATGTGTCTGAGGGTAGACTGAGCTGGTGCCGTCTGCCTCCTAATTTTGGTCCAGTGGTGTGGAAGCATTCACAGCCCCTGTCCAGATAGATGGGGGTGTTGGATGGGAGTTTTTCATTGTTTAGCAGCTAATTGAGTGGCAGGAGGGGATGAGTGACTCAGGCCTGGTGCAGCAGTGGGACTGAGTGCTTGGGATGCTCTAGCTGCAGTGGCATGGTGGGGGCCAGTGGGAAAGAGGGGTTATGTATGAAGCTAAGTGGGAGGAGAGAAAGAAGAGAAAAGAGAGACGAAAAAAAAGGTAGCTGGCAAGTGGGGGGCAGAATGGGCCTAGGGACAGGTGGAAAGGTGGGGAGGTGATGTAAGGGCTAGGTGGGAGGTAGAAACAAACAAAAAAAATGGTGGTGTTGTGGGGGCCAGTGGGTCTGGGTGGAGCAGACCTGGGGCAGTGGCAATTTGGTGCACCAGTGGCTCACTATCTATGATGCCATGGCTGGGGCCAGAGGTGAGGGAGGGGAAATGGACTACTGGGAGAGGTGGGAGGGAGAAAAAAAGAAAGGAAAAAAGAATAAAAATGGCAGTGCAGTGGGGGCAAACAAGTGGGGGTGAGGGGGACCCAAGGACCCATGGGAAGAGAGGGGAGGTGGCTTACAAGTTAGGTGGGTGGGGGAGAAAAGAAAGAAAGAGAAAAAAATGGCACATTGGTAGCTGTCAGGTGGGGGCGGAGTGGTCTCAGGGTGGCAGCAGGCCAGTGGCTCTCTAGCTGTGGTGGTGAAGTGAGGGCTGGCGGGAAGGGTGGAGAAGTGGCATAAAGGGCTAGATAGGAGGGAGAAAGAAAAGGAAGAAAGAGAAAAAAAAACTAGCTGTGCATTGGGGCAGGCAAATGGGGTTGGGGTGGACCTGAGGGCCAGTGGGAAGGGAGGGGAGCTGGCTTATGGTACTAGGCAGGAAAGAGAAAGAAAATAAAGAGAAAAACAACATGGCACAGCAGGAGCCGGTGGGTGGGGCAGAGTGCACCCAAGGAGGCAGTGGGCCAGTGACTCTCTAGCCACGCCTGTGTGGCGAGGTCCAGTGGTGGGCAGGGGAGGTGGTATATGTAACTAGGTGGGAGGGAGAAAGAAAAGGAAGAAAGAAAAAAGAAAAATAAATTTAAAAACTGGTGGCATGGTCAGGGATGGTGAGTTGGGGAAGGACGGACCTGGGGTGATGGCGGGCTGGTGGTTCTCTAGCTGAAGTGGCCCAGTGTGGCCCCGTAGGAAGGTGTGGAGGTGGTGTATAGCGCTAGGTGGGAGGGAGAAAGGAAAGGAAGAAATGAAAAAAAAAAATGGCGCAGTGGGTGGGGGCAGGGCAGACTTGGGATGGTGGCAGCCCAGTGGCTCTCTAGCTGAGCGGCATGGTATGGCCTGACGGGAAGGGGTGGAGTGGTGTACAGGGCTAAGTGGGACAAAGAAAGAAAAGTAAGAAATTGAAAACAAAAGGAAAAAAAAATGGCACGGTGGGGGTCAGTGGGTGGGGGTGGGGTGGACTCAGGATGGTGGCAGGCCAGTGGCTCTCTAGCAGAGTTGTGGGGCATAGCCTGTCAGAAAATGGAGGAGATGGCATACGGGACAAAACGGTGAGTGGTGGGAAAGCATGTTTCTCTGGTTACTGGGTACTCTGTCTCCTTTTGGGAGCTATGGGAAGTTGCCTTCCGTTACTCCCTGTCCAGAGTCATTGCTGGCTGTGTTCCAAAATAGCCATGCTGTGCTGTGTTAAGTACCAGAAAAATTCCACTCCATATCGCTCCTAGTTCTCTGTTTTCCATCAGTTTCTTCTTCTATTTGGTGTTTGATCTAGTTCTTTATCTCTTCTTTTGATGCTTAGTATTCCAGAATTGATGTTTGTATCTGTTTTACTCAGTTTTTCAGGTCTTTGCTGCAGATGGACAGCATAGTGTGTCTGTCTACAGTGCCATATTAACTCCACCTTCTCTAGAAGTGTGTTTTTAATTTCCAAGTACTTAGGGTATTTTAATTTATCTTTATTTTATTAATTTCTAATGTAATTGTATTATATTCAGAAGGTATGTAAAATATCAACTCTTTTTTAAAGATTTTAAGAATATTCTTGGACATAGGAGAAAAACTCAAGTTTTTTTTACTATTAGATCTTTCTGGTTCAGAAAGTGGGTAAAAGCTTCCATTATTTAAATTTTAAAATTTTATTCGATTTTCAATTAATTATTCTTATAATTCTGATACAGTAAAATTTGTGAAAGATGGAAACTGTCTAAAACAGAAACCTGTCAAAAGCTTAAATTTAATGGTATTTCATATATATTTAGCTGCTATATTGTTTGTTATATAGAAATGTACAATTATATTCTCTTCATAAATTTTGTTCTTTGCTATCCCATTCTATCTATATTCTGTTTAGTGATTTTTTTTTACCTTACGTGTCACCATTTCTAAATTAATATCGCCACTCATACTTTTATATTTTTGTATCTGCCCACAATTTCTTCACCCAATCCTTTGTTTTAAATACTGCTCTATTATTTTTAAAATTCTGTTTTGTTTTGTTTTTTTGTAAATTGCATGTAACTGGATTTTGCTTCATCAGTCAATTTGGTTATGTTTACTATGGATATTACTTTATTGTTTCCTTCTTTCCCTTGTCCTTAGTTTTTGTTTTTGCTGATTCAGTCAAGCCAGTTTTTTTCTTTTTACCGATGTAAATTGACAAGTTCTACTGCAATGTTCCATTCAATCAATTTTAACTACCCCTTTCTATTTAATCATCATCAAACATATATTTATCTACTGTTATGCATGAACAAGATACTATTTCCACTCACCAAGACATTCTTTTCACTCTAGAATACTTTTATTCTGCCCTCTTTCAAACTTAGGTTTTGCAGAGATAGTTAAATATTAACTATCTCTTCCAGGTTATTATATTTTCCTCTATAATACTAATATTTTATTTCCAGGATTCTTGTTTAGAAATTATTTCATGCATAATTTTGATTTAATTCTGTCTATCTGCCTGCCTGCCTGCCTGATGTTATCAGGAGGAACCAGTCCCTGGAGAAGGTCATCATGCTTGGGAGAGGGTCAGCAAAAAAGAGGAAGACCCTCAATGAGATAGACTAACACAATGGCTGCAACAGTGGGCTCACTCATAACAATGATTGTGAGGATGGCGCAAGACCTGGCAGTGTTTCGTTCTGTTGTATATAGGGTCGCTATGAGTCAGAACTGACTTGATGGCACCTAACAACAACATCTATCAATAGACATAGATATAGATGTTCAATGACCATTGCTCTTCACCAATTCCTTTCATCTTCCTCTATCTTGAGTTTTTTCTTTTGATGCATTTTTGTTTCATAATTATCCTCAGATGAAATACATGGGTAATATGGTCTCAAAATTCTTAAATTTCCATAAATGTATCTTTTTGTGCAGTCCAGAAGAGCTCAGGTTGACTCACTCCTGGCAGAGCTCCGGTTGGAATGAAGTGGAAGAGGAGGTGCAGGTAGAAGTCCAAAGGGCCAGTATCTTTGTTACCTAGCAGAAATACCACAAGTGGGTAGCTTTGAAGAATGGAAATGAATTTTCTCAAAGTTCTGGAAACTAAAAGTCCAAATCAGGATCTCAGCCATGCTGATTCCTTCTGCTACCCTCTCTTAGTTTCTGGTGCCTGCTGAGGATCCTTAGCATTCCTTGATGTCTGTCTTTCCCCTGTGTGTGTATCTGTCTATCCTAGTCTTTTTATAACTCAGAAGTGATTAGGTTTAGGATCCATCCTACACTGGTGTGATCTCATTAATATAATGTAACAAAAGAAAAACAAGATCATATCCACAGGTACAGGAGCCAGGAGTTCACACGTATTTTTGGTGGACACAATTTAATCCTAACAACCGGTATAAGTTGATTGATTTATTGAGAAACTGTTATTCTTTTCTCCCAAAAAGGAAAACTGACATACTGTGGAATTCAGTGAGTTTCTCTCCCTCACACCTCAGCTTTTTATGTTGTTGTTACAGACGTGTAACAGGCTATGTACTGGAAAAAGTTCAAAAAATCTCTGTGTAAAGAGTCAATTAACTTAGAGACTCTGAAACTCATTGACATTTGAATACATTTTAACCTAAAATTTTGACCCTTTCTTGGGGAGTTTTAAAGATTCAGATATTTTAACTGAATTGAAAAATTACAAAAGGTGGAATAATTTTCCTTTCTGTATCTGAGACAAACTGAATGATTTTCATGGAAACTGTGAACAGGTTAACAATTTCTGTGGTAGGAAAATGAGGGGAAACTTTTTTATTATCACTTTTCCTATTGTATTTCTTTCCTTTTTTAAATGCATGGATGCTAAGAGAGATGCTATTCCTTGTCATCCCTTGTTCTCCAGCTAAGAGCCTGGATTTGAGGCCAGCGTAAAGAGGAGTTATGCCCCTGATCAGAAGGTGCTATTCATGAATAACTTGGTGAGACTTTGGGTTAAAGCTGCTGTATATGGGCCAAGGTGAGAAAGCACAGCTCAGTAAGCCATTCTGCCCTTAGCCCTGCTCTTCCACAGAGCTTAGGGCAGCTTGGGTTCCCACAGCCCCATGGAGACCACCACAGAGAACTGTTGTGCCCACCAGAGCAGCAGGAGAGGCTGGTGCACTTAATAGACTGCTGCTCTTATGGGATGAATGGGAGAGGAGAAGTGTTGCTCCCACGTAGCCTATGAGTTTCAGACTCCCACTGAAGAGGCAAAGTGGAAAAGAATGAGTGAATTGCATTTGCAGCTATGTGGTATATATTCTGGAGACTCCAAATAACTGGGGAAGATCTTAAAGAAAGCATGAGCTCTTATAATTATTCAGATAAGGTTAAGAGCTATTAGAATTTGTGCATTAATGCTTGTGCATTAACGCTAATGAGACTGTATTTATATTGACAGGTTGGTGACACCTGGGGGGGGGCTTTAAAATTACATTTCTCTGCATAAAGAAAAGAACGTCTGATATATTTTCTAGCCACCTGAGATGATACATTTTAACTTTAATCTGCCCACCGCTCTTAGCAGCAGTTTCTTCATTTTCCCCTTCGTCTTTCTCAATGCTGCTAGCTTTCTGCCAGAGAGGCAACTTCATGTAAATTGATGAGTTCGGACTCTGAGTAGGCTAACCACATAATATATCATCCTAAACAGAACACTGTAAGAATAAAGAACAATGCTATTAATAATTATGCTGGGACAACAGGCAAAATAGTGAATCTCCCTGGTAAAGACGGACATGTTGTCAGCTGAGATCTTGGAGTCAGACCATGTAAATTTGAATTCTGTATCTGCCATCTAAAAGGAGCCCTTGTGGCGCAATGGTTAAGCATTGGGCTGCTAATGGAAAGGTTGGGGGTTCAAACCCACTAGTGGCTTCGCGGGAGAAAAGACCTGGCGATCTTCTCCCTAGGAAACACTATGGGGCAGTTCTACTTTGTCATATAGGGTTGCTGTGAGTCGAAATCAACTCAATGGCACATAACAATGACATCTGCCATTTATGAGATGCTGAGTACTCTCATGGATTGAATTGTGTCCCCCAAAAATATGTGTATCAATTTGGCTAGGCCACGACTCCTGGTATTAGTGATTGTCTAACATTTTGTCATCTGATGTGATTTTCCCATGTGTTGTAAATCCTATCTCTATGATGTTGATGAGATGGGATTAGCAGCAGTTATGTTAATGAGGCAGGACTCAATCTACAAGATTGGATTTTGTCTTGAGCCAATTTCTTTTGAGATATAAAAGAGAGAAGCAAGCAGAGAGACATGGAAACCTCATACCACCAAGAAAGCAGTGCTGGGAGCAGAGCGCATCCTTTGGACCTGAGGTTCCTGTGCAGAGAAGCTCCTCGATCAGGGAAGATTGATGACAAGGACCTTCCCCCAGAGCCAACAGAGAGAGAAAGCCTTCCCCTGGAGCTGATGCCCTGAATTTGGACTTGTAGCCTACTAGACTGTGAGAGAATAGATTTCTCTTTGTTACAATCATCCACTTGTGGTATTTCTGTTGTAGCAGCACTAGATTACTAAGACAAGTACATTACTCAAACTACCTTTGCTCTGATTTCTCACCTGCAAAAAGAGATAGTAATGATAGCCACCTCATTAGGAAGTTGTATAGAATAAACAAGCTAATATATGGAAAGCACTTCGAGCAGTGCCAGACATATAGATAAGGGCTTAAAAAACATTAACCATTATTACCATACCATTTCCTGTTAATGGATGTGTCTCAACCAAGTCTAATATATATTGTTTAATGGGTATCAAACATGATAGTGTTTTAAAAGCATGACACATATCAAATGACACATTTTTAACAAGTTTCAAAGGTATGGTCTGATTCAAAGAAAAGTAAATATTACTCTCTATGCAAGCAAAAAAAAAAAAGAAAAAAAAGAATGTATTTTCTACTTTTCCAAAATGGCACAAAGAGTCAAACAGCCATCAAATATCGTAGAAAAATAATCACATTTACACAATACTTTCTCTATGTTGTAGATAGCATCAAGCTGCTCTTATTTATTTATGTATTTTACTGGATTCAGGAAGTTGATTTCTACCTAGAAAAGAGCAGTAAATCCTGTTAAACGCTCTGTCACACTGTTTGACAAGAAATCACAACATAAGGATTTAGAGTCATTCGTCTGCTATCTTCTCTAGATCAGCCGATGTGATCTGTTATCTATTATCTACTGTATGGCTGACCTGTCCTGGACAAGGCAGTGTGATTCAGATGTCTTCTCCATTTGTTTCCTTTCCTGGATCTTCTCCAAATGCAAGAGCTCCCCGCGAGTTTCTCCTGTTGCTTTGTATACTTTTCCTCGGGTGATCTCATCACCTTCCTCAAGGTTCGTTGTCATTGTCATTTGCATCTCTTTCTCTGGTCTGACTTCTTGCCTAGGCTCTCTTCTCACATTTTTAATATTCTGTAAGTCATTTCCATCCTGATATCCACTGGAACCTAAACCCAGTGGGGTACTTTCCACATGCCTCACTCTGTACAATCAGTTGTCAGGTTCTCTTGATTTTTCTTTCATGGAATCTCTGGCTTCCTTTCTTTCTTTTCTACTCTCCTAGCTTCTACTTTATATCTGAGCCATATAACTTATGAATATGCAACTGCAGTAGCCTCTTAAATGTTCTCTTATTTGGAAAAATATATAAAAATATTTTGCTTTGTTCAGGCTTAATATTTCCTCTTTTCTAGGAAGCTTGAGTTATGCTACAGTATTCCTACATGTTACAGAGACTTAACCCAAAGAAATAAATTTAAATTCTAATATTTTAGGCAGTGAGAGTGGGTAGGAGAAGAACCCATTCCTAGGGCTCCTTGACCCACCCAGTTAGCACTAGGTTAGCAGAGATCTACTGTAATTTTGGTTAAGGTTAATTATGACCTTTAGGCTTGTGAATAGTTATTTCCTCCTTACCACCCCCATGGTAGGAGAATACATCCATGCACTCTTGATATTGGACTTTGCCATGTGACTAACTTTAGCCTAATGGAGGATAGAAAGTGTAAAGTTTCACAGCAATAGCTGCTTGATACAAGTTTCAATATATATATATTTTTAACTTCAAATAAGTGAGGTATTTCATTATGTGATACTAAGGAAGGTAAAATGAATCCGTATACTTTATAAAGATTGTCATTATAATGTTTGGAGGAAGAGGGAGGAATCCTAATAGATACTTAGTGTCTAGTTCCTAGTGCTGCCATAACAAAAATACCATAAGTGGGTGGCTTTAAAGAACAGGAATTTATTGTCTTGCACTTTTGTAGGCTAGGAGTCCCAATTCAGGGCATCCACAGGGCAATGCTCTGCTCTAAGAGAAGATCATCCCTTGTCTCTTTAACCTTCTGGTATCCCTGGACATTGTTTGGTGTTCCTTGGCTTGTAGATGGAACATTACACAGTCTCTTCACCTGTGTGTGTGTCTGTGTCTATTCTGCTTTTTTATAAAACACCACTCATAAGGGATTAGATTTAGGATCCACCCTACTCTGGTATGATCTCCTTAGCATAACAAAAGAACACACTATTTCCAAACAAGGTCACATCCCCAGGTACAAGGGTTAGGACATCAACGTATCTTTTTTGGAGACCCAGGAACACTGAGCATATCCTTTCACTCAACAAACTAATTCAAACTTTGATCTCAAACCTCGATGTGATTAAGAAGAACTTGGGTAGATTATTTAAAGAACAAATTCTTGGACCTAACCCCAGCAATCAATTAATTAGATTTGGGGTGAGTACCAAGAATCTGTATTTGTAACTGTCACCCCCAGGTGATTATGATACAAGTTGTCCAAGAAACATTGGTTTCATTTTAATTTCTTTTCCTTCTTTCTCTTTTTATTTTTAAAGATGTATTTAGATAACACATAAATATAATGTAAGAAATGAAATGATAAGGAATATCTTCTGTTCTGTTATATCCTGATCATTTTCTCTTATCCATTATGAGCTGAAGATTAGAAGAGCAGCAGCATCCTAGTATGTTTGGTTTCCAGTAGTTTATGTCATAAACTCAAAGTGCTTTAATTTTTATTTTTGTATTATTTATATTTAATACCAAACAGTTCTCCAGAGGCCTCTTTTCAACCACCAATGTTCCCTTTGGCAGTGAAATCCACTTACCTTAACTGACTTTGATTATACTTCAACCTAGTTCTCAGAGTCACGATGGTAATATTCATTTTACTATCCCAAAAGGCTCTTAGTATTCATCAAATATTTGATTAACATTGTCTAATAAGGCTTATAGAATGCAAAAACATGAAAGCTAACTCCGCCATGATTTTTACTACTGTCTCTTTCATTAACACTGTGAGTTGCTTTGCTAAAATAGTTAAAATCCATAATTGAATATACTAGAATAATTTTGGAAAATTAGTTTAATTATTCCAGTACTTCCATGTGGAAAGCTTGCCTTATTTATTGCAAGTAAATGGATAAATGTGGTACCTCTCTTCTTTCTTTTCATTTTCACACTTACTTTTTGGGAGGGAATATTTGTTTTGTGTATTTGTATTTTTTCTTTAAAAGCAGTGAATAATAGCTCTTAAAGCTATGTTGACAGAAGAACATAAGGATGACTTGGTTGCTATAAATAAGATGAGTGCACTAACTGCAGAAGTCTTATTCGCCTTCAGGAACTGGCTCATTATACTGAGAAATATCCAATTCCCTCTCCTTACTGAGTGGGCCATCCAAGTTTTAAATTATTCCATACCCTTTAGAAGTAAAACATCAGATGGGAAATCGTAAATCTTTCAAAGAATCTCTTTGGAATAAAGAGCTTAGATTTACTGTCTCTAACTTGAGACTTTATGGGTTACTAGTTAGCTAGAGTAAATTGGGGATACACATAGTTCGTTAGTCTGGATTAGCTCTGTAGTTGAGCAAGGCAACCAGGACATGGCTAGGGTTCAGTTATTCAGCAGAAAACTGTAGGTATTTTATAGACTAGGAAATAGAGATCTAAACAAAGTATTTTAAATTTAGATTAAATCCGCATTGGTTATATTCACGTAGCAATCCAAGCAATCATACTATGGGAAGCTAAGGGTATATTTATTAAAAACATTTCAATTCAGCTTTATGAGATAAAAATTATTCAGAATACTGGATAATTGTAGTGACTTCATTTTTTTTTTGAAACACATATTTATGAGAAATAGCAAGGGCCTCAGCGGAAATTACACAATTAATATTTGAGGAGGTCTGGGGTTCACCCAGTCAGCAATAATATGAGATGGTTGGGTCATAAGTCACAAATAAGCTTGGATTTCATAATTGTAAGCTTCACCTTTGACTTAAAAGAATAATTCAACTGACAACACAGAATCAAATGAAAATACTTACACAATTTAAAAGAGAAATAAATTAAACCTAATATGAAAGGTCAAAAGCTCCCCATTAAAATTTATATTTGTGAATTCTCTCAAGCTAAATAAATATCTGTAATAAAGGGTTTAACTGTGCCACTGCCATTTCGTTTCCAACTTTCTTAGCTTAGCATTTGAAGTAAAATTTTCAAATCTAAGTTTTGGCATGGTATCAACACACTGCTGAAAAGTCTTATTTCTAAACCATTTCCCCACCCTCCTTCCACATTTCTGCTCCCCAACCTACCCCTACATCCCCAGCCTCTATAAACTACTTACTTGTGCTTTCTAAGGGAAACTGATCAATTGGAATAAGAGAACTTAATTTATGTTTTCCATTAAGTAGATCTTATGTTCCCCTGAAAACTAAGGTGTTGATCAATGTTGACAGCCACAGTGTGTGGCCAATTGATGACAATGGCAGTGACCTTAGCTTTTGAAAAAGTTTCATGATTTCATGCAGTCAATGGCTATAAAGTCATGAGTCTGTCTTATTCACTAGGCACCTAGCATAGTATCTGGCAAAAAGAAGGTGTGTGGTAAATATTAGTTGAATGAATGAATGAAAAATAGGTACAATAAACAACTATTTTGAGGGCAACTGTAGTGAAGATCCAAGTATTCTGAAATAACATGTATTTATTTATTCATCAGATATTTATTGAGTACATGTTATGTTTCAAGCACTGTGCTAGGCCCTGGTGACACAAAGGAAAACAGGACAGACACTATCATTGCCCCATTGTGACGTGTAATCTAGTACAGGATACAGAGGATTATAACACATAATAGTAAGGTCTATCACATGGGACGACAATGTGTCATGAGAGCACAGAGACACATTAGCAGACCTAAACTGGGGGTCTCACTAAATACTTTTCTAAAAAGTTATGTATAAGTTGAGATCTGAAGAAAGAATGATGTTTAACTCAGTTAAAGCAGAGGAGAGGGAGAGAAAGGAAGAATATTATAGGTATGTCCGAATGAGGCTGATGAAGATATAGCAAGGGATACATTATCCTTGCACCTATGGCTCATGTTAAGGAGGTTGAACTTTATTCCATAAGCAATGAGGAAATATTTTAAGTAAAACAGGAAACCCAGAAGCTTAACTGCAAATTATATATTTGATTATAGAAAATGGGTGGCTTTAGTGACTTACTTCAAAAGATAGAGTATGGAAATGGAATAATAGTAACTTTAAAGTGGAGAAAGCTAGAAAACACTACTGTACCTGACTGATCAAGATTAACATCACCAGTGATGTCATGGGGGTATCTGGGACCCCTGATATGATGCAGTGTAGAGACCACTTCATCTCTGTGGTATTATTTCCAGAAACCCACCACCCCTGTCTAATCAAAAGAAAAACATCCAACAAGCCCAAATCGAGGGACAATCTATAAAATACCTGGCCAATAGTCCTCAGAATTGTCAAAGGTCATGAAAAGCAAGGAAAGACTTAGGAACTATCTCAAACCAGATGGCACTAAAAACATAACAAATAAATGCAATGTGGTATCCTAGATTTGACCTAGAACAAAAAGAGGGCATTAATAGAAAAACAAAAACAAAAAACAACCACGCATCTGTCAGTTTGTCATACAGTGATGGCTTGCGTGTTGCTGTGATGCTGGAAGCTATGACATTGGTATGCCCATGGTGGACACGTTTCAGCAGAGCTTCCAGACTAAGACAAACTAGGAAGAAGGACTTGGTCTACTTCTGAAAAATTGGCTAGTGAAAACCTTATGAACAGCAGTGCAACATTGTCTGATATAGTGGCCAAAGATGAGCACCTCAGGTTGGAAGGCACTCAAAATATGACTGTGGAAGAGCTGCCTCCTCAAAATAGAGTCAACCTTAATTACATAGGTGGAGTAAAGATTTCAGGACCTTCATTTGCTGATGTGGCACAACTTAAACATCCATTAAAAATTCATACATGGAATGTACAAAGTATGAATCTAGGAGCCCTGGTGGAGTAAGTGGTTAAGCATTTGGCTGCTAACCAGAAGGTTGGCAGTTCGAATCTACCAGCCACTCCTTGGAAACCCTATGGTACAGTTCTACTCTGTCCTATAGGGTTGCTATGAGTCGGAATCGACTCGATGGCATCAGGTTTTAAACTGTGAAAGAATAAATTTCTCTTTGTTAAAGCCATCCACTTATGAAATTTCTGTTATAGCAGCACTAGTTAACTAAGACAACAATTAATACCCATGAAGCAGCAGTCAAGAAATCAAAGGATGTATTGTATTGGGCAAATCTGCTGCAGAGACCTCTTTAAAGGCTTGAAAAGCATAAATGTCACTTTGAGGACTAAGGTGACCCTGCCCCAAGCCATGATGTTTTCAATCGTTTCATAGCATTAGAAAGCTGGACAATGAATAAAGAAGACTGAAGAAGAATTGATGGCTTTGAATTATGATATTGGCAAAGAATATTTAATATACCATGGACTGCCAGAAGAATGAACAAGTTTGTCTCGGAAGAAGTACAGCCAGAGTGCTCCTTGGAAGCGAGGATGGCGTGACTTCACCTCCATACTTTGGACATATTATCAGGAAGCACCAGTCCCTGGAGCAGGATATCATGCTTGGTAGGGTTGAAGGTCAGCGAAAAAGAGGAAGACCCTTGACAAGATGGACTGATATAGCGGCTGCTATAATGGGCTCAAACATAGCAACAATTGTGAGGATGGTGCAGGACCAGGCAGTGTTTCCTTCTGTTGTATACAGGGTTGCTATGAATCGGAACAAACTTGGCGACACCTAACAACAACAATGGAAAAAATGGTGAAATCCAAATAAAGTCTGGAATTTATTTATTAGTAATGTACCAATATTAGATTCTTAGATTCAACAAATATACCAGAATAATGAAAGATGGTAACATTAGGGGAAACGTAAACCAGGTGAGAGTATTCAGGAACTCTTTATACTATCTTTGTAACTTTTCTGTAAACCTAAAATTACTCCAGAATAGAAGTTTTATTTTTAAAAAGTAAAAAAATAATATGTATGACTATGACTTGATTGATTTGCACATACTATTTGTAATACTTAGGATTTAACAATTTAAATTCTATGCTATATAATGTTATTTAAATTGATAAGAAAAGAGAAATAACTCAGCAGAAAAACAGGCAAATGATATTACAAGGAATTCCCAAGAAAAACAAAATCAAATGATCAATAAACATGGTCAGCCTCCCTGGTAGCCAAGGAAGCAAATTAAAATAACAATGACATATCTCCTATTATACTGTTGAAAATTAAAAAGAATAGCAATATCAGTGTTGGTGGTGATTCCAAGAACATGAGATTCTTAGACATTGCTGGTGGGAATTTCATTGTATTCTTTGTGGAAATTAGTTTTGCAATATATAACAATACAATATGCATACATTTTTCGAGCAATCAAACTTCTGGAAAAGTTTTCCATATAAATAAGCTAGTATAAAATAAGGAGCCCTGGTGGTGCAATGGTTAAGTGCTTGGCTACTAACCAAAAGGTTGGTGGTTCAAACTCACCCAGCATGACTCCATGGGAGAAAGATTTGGCAATCTGCTTCCATAAAGATTACAGTCTAGGAAACCATATGGAGCAGTTCTGCTCTGCCACATGAGGCTTGCTATGAGTCAAAATCAACTTGACACCTAACAAGTATAAAATAAGGAAGCTTAATGTAGGGTTTTGTTTTTTTTGTTAGTGGCAAAAAATAAAATTGAAACGAAAGTGTATTTATGAGAATGTTGAAAAAATTGTGATACATTAATACCAAGGACTCAAAAGCAAGAGTTCCAAATGAATTAGAACTAAGGGCTAGAGTGCTATTATTTTAGAGTGTTCTGGAGTGTATAGTTAAATAAGAAAAGCAAGCTATAAAGAAATATATAAAATAATTGCACTGTGTAAATTTAATGACACAAATATATATGAGACCTGTTCATTAAATATGCTAGTCTCAAGGAGCTGCAATAAAGAAATAACTTTATTTTTCTCCACTAATGACCAAACAGACTTTGTCAGATCTCCCTTCCTTGTCCCTGGGTTATATCTTAATCTAAGATTTTCTCTAAAAACTCTGTATATATCCTTTTATTTTATTCTAGCTTTTAATATTTCTGAAGCTACCTTAATTTTGATTCCTCTCCTTCTTCCTACTTCTTTAACCTAGATAGTTAGGGGGAGTCTATTAACCTAGTTAGTTAGGGGAATCTATTTGTCTTTGAAATTTAAAAATGCCATTGCTATATGGAAACCTTGGTGGTGTAGTGGTTAAGAGCTACAGTTCCTAACCAAAAGATCGGTAGTTCAAATCTACCAGGTGCTCCTTGGAAACTCTATGGGGCAGTTCTACTCTGTCCTGTAGGGTCATTATCAGTCAGAATCGACTTGATGGCAACAGGTTTGGTTTTTTTGGTTATATATGAAAAGTCTGTAATCAATAATCTAAGGCTTCAGTTCAAGAATGTAGT
>NW_004443995.1:7937458-7943525 GCF_000243295.1 Trichechus manatus latirostris
TAACCAAAAGGTCAGCAGTTCGAATCCACTAGCCGCTCCTTGGAAACCATATGGGGCAGTTATACTCTGTCCTGTAAGGTCCTATGATTTGGAATCCACTTGATAGCAATGGGTTTGGGTTTTTTTTTTGTTGTTGTTAGATACGCAAATTTAGGTGTTTTTGTGCATCAGAAATTTTTCCTGTTTTAAAATTTAATTTCTTATTTGTATTTCTATCTAAATTTTTTTCTGATCTCTTCTCTACAGATAACACATAGATGTCAGTTAGATGCTGCTTTTCTAGTCTTCCTGCTTATTTGGACTTCCTTTAATTGCTTGGAGACTTTCTCCCATTTATCCTTTGCATAAGGAATTCAAATTTTCTGTACTGTCAATTATACTATTCATTACTCCTGGTGCATATTTCAGTTCTCTAATTGCATTTCTTCAATTTCCCTTACCTCATTGTGTTCTTTTTTCCTCTTATTTCCAGCCCATTGTTTTACCATTTTGTTTTTGATATCTAGTATCAGAAACCATTTTTTTCCCTTGAATTTAATTGTGAACACAAATCAAGTTGGTGCATTAACGATTTTTATTTTTGTTTTCAGTAGGGGTAAATTATTTTGGTGAAAGTTTATCCTGAATACCATAGATATGCTTACTTTCTTTGGGTCATTCCAGTAAGAAACTAGAGCAATGGACAGTTAAATGCCTGCCCTTTTGTCATCATGTTACCAGGAATATTCTTTTCTACACTCCAGATAGCTACAATTTCTTCTGCAGTTCTGATAGGAGTTTCCCACCATCCTGATTAAACTCTTCTAGAATCATGCAAGTTGGTTTTATTCATCAAACACTGCAATAACTATTATGTTTCAGAGACTCAGGATACCAAGATGATTTTTTTTTAAAATCTTTTCTTCAAGATTACATGTCTAGATGGCGAAACAGCAAGTAAATAACTAGTTTACAACTCAGTGTTTCTGTAGCTTCTTGGGAAAGACATCGAAGAGTATATAACTTTAAGTTAAACTGAGATTTGATGGGAATGTAGGAACTTTTCTGTTGGATCAATCAGGGAGGTCAGGAAAAAGTGATTACAGACAGAAGTAACTACTTGTGTAGAAGCCCAAAGTATGAAAATGAAAGAACTTTAAGTAGTCCATGCTGTTTGGACTTTAGGATATATGTGTGGAAATGTCTGAAGATAAGGATGGAAAAAAGGGCAAAATTCAGATCATGAATGGTCTTGTATCTTCTACTCAAGAGTTTATACACTCTCCTGTGGTAAATGCATACCGATGAAGCCTTGCCCCATAGAGTTTCCAAGGAGAGGCTGATGGATTAGAACTGCCAGTCTTTTGGTTAGCAGCTGTAGCTCTTAACCACTGTGCCTCCAAGGCTCCATTTTTTTCAGCCTGAGAGTAAAATCATTAAACTTGTTTTAGAAAGGTGATTCTGGCATTGGCATGAATGGAATATAACTAGAGAGAAGAAGGAAGAACAGTTAGGTAACAATTGCAGTGGACCACTTGAGACACGATCAGCCAATAAGCTAGTATAACAATAGGGCTAAAGAGAAGAGGACAGATTCAAGCAATGTTTTAAAGGTCCAGTCATTAGGACTTGATGATCAGTGAAAGTAGAGGAATTAGGGAAGGGGAAAAGTTGAAGATGGCTGTTGATTAGCAAGTCGGGGGTTGGGGTGGGGAGGATTGGAATTGTTTTCTGGAGAAACATCTGTTTAGTTTTTTACTGTCGAATTTTAACATTTACATTTGAAGCTGGACATAGAGGTCTAGAGCATAAGAGAAAGGTCAGAGCTATAACTACAGCTATGTGAGTTATTATAGTATAATGCTATGTGAGTCATTAAAGTATAATGCTATTGCCTAGGGAAGATACATAAAAAAGAAGGAAATAAAACAGAATACACAATTTTGGAGAACATAGACATTTAGATTCCTTTCATTTTTAGAATGTATTTGTTAAGCCTCTACTACATATCAGACATATAATAAGACTGAGCATGAGCACTTAGACAGCTAGCTGAAGAATCAGAAAAGAGTAGTGTCATAAAAATGAGATTTTAAAGATAGAGGGGTGGTGAAAAGGAGGAAGTACCATTTTGTACACTAGTAATAGGAAGACTGGCACTTGCATCAGATGTGGACATTAGGAGAACTGAAGGGGAGTTCTATTTTATAAAGCTTACCTGTGAAGAAAAGCAGAGAGATGGAGGTTTGTTAGCTAACCTGGGGTCTGTTTAATGAAAACCAAAAGAAAGGGAAAGCCTTATTATACAGAAGGCAAGGTATAATTGATGAGGAAATGGAAAGCAAATAGATTCCAAGTGCTGATGACCTGAGGAGAGCAGTAAAGATGGGTATGAGTGATGATGTTGTGGTTAAAGGGGAAGAGGAAACAGGAAATTCAAATCTATTTTCTTTGTGTAGATTGATATGGGAACAGTGGTAGATGTTGGGCATTTACAAAAAAGAATAAAACGTAGTCCCTTACTCAAAGGGCTCAAAGTAGCTTATTTCTGCATCAGTTTAGGCAACCGTTGTACACTGCTGCCTTATGTATTCTTTGTAGAAAATAACCATTCCCTACTTCACAAGCTCTTTCGTACCCAACCAGTTGCTGTAAAGTCGATTCCACTCATGTCAGCCCCATGTGTGTCAGCCGAGAACTGTGCTCCGTAGGGTTTTTAATGGCTGAATTTTCAGAAGTAGATTGGCCAGGCCTATCTTTCTAAGGTGCCACTGGGTGGACTCAAACTGCCAACCTTTTTGTTAGAAGTTGAGCACATTAACTATTTGTACCACCCAGTGACTCCTCTTCCACACTCACATCTGATTATTTTCCCTTAAACTATATTGTTGGTTGGTTGGTTGGTTGTTGTTGTTAGGTGCCATCAAAGTCAATTTTGACTCATAGCGACCCCGTGTGACAGAGTAGAACTTCCCCATAGGATTTCATTGACTGTGATCTTTACTGAATCAGAGCTCCAGGTCTTTTTCCCGCAGAGGCTGGGTGTGCTCAAACCGCCAACCTTTTGCTTAGCAGCTGAGTGCTTAACAATTTGTGCCATCAGGACTCCTTATATTGTTGGTTATCATCCATTAAGTATTTTTTAAAAATCTAATTGGAGCCCAATTAGATTTTTAAAAGTATTCATGGTTGATAAACAACAGTAGAAGGAGCATTTATTCCTATAGATTTTATTTTAATGGCTGAGGCCATTAAGTACCAAGCCATGAAAAAATAATTTTAAATTTTATTCTATAATCTGTGGCTGATTTTCTCTTACATAGATTTTTGTTTTCTAAAAGTTGAGAATCATGACTTCTGTGTCTTCTTTCCAGTTACTGAGAAACAATATTGCCAAAGGAAAGAATCCAATGGCATAGAATAGCATAGCTCTCTAGGTTGATACCAATTTATTGTTCTTCATCTTTCCACATTATCTCCCATAATACATGATTTTGAATACTTTAATGGAGTCAGGGACATGTATTTCCAGGGTATTCCTCTACTCTGCTAAAAGAGAAGCAGTATCAAAAAAAAGAAATGATACTGATTTGATCTGAATATTCTTACTGACCCTAGTTGGACTCTTTTGATTTCCATTCTTTTTTTTCCCTACGTATATCGAAGGCATCTTCTTAAAAACCTGTCCCATGGTTTCTCTTGCTCTTGATGTCAATGTGTCTGTGGTTTCTGGAACCCATCCTTAAAACAAAAGGGACAAGAACATCTTTTGCCTGTCTCAGTCTTTTGATATCCTTTCAAGTTTTTATCTTAAAAACTTCTAAAAGTCCTAAAACTTCTAAAAGTTATTCAAGGTGGTGTGTATTCATACCTGAAAATACTTTCAGCCATCTCAGATTTAATCATCCAGGTCTGAATATTTGATCTCTTTTCATACATCTAAGTGTCTTTATTTCTTCTCAGTTATCTTGAGCTTCAAATCACTATGTCTAACAGAAGATTATTCTCATTCCTTCCTAGATGCTTACAGCTGAGGGTATATATTATCTAAAAGATACTAACTAAAGCCTGCAACTCTTTCGGCACTTTGCTGCCTTAAATCATAAATAACCATTCTGACTTCCAGAAGGCAAAATGTAAAGCATTCACTCTGCAGGAATAGCTGCCTTTATTGATACTTGAGACCTTTATCAATTAATCATTTCCTTATTGTTATCTCAGATTCTTTGAAACAAAATTTTTTAACCAAATTGCATGAGGACAAAATAGGAACTTATTAACTGGTTGTTCATTTAAACTACTTCTCCCCAGTGAGGGTTTGGCAAGTCTGCTAAGTGTAAGCTGTTGCCTTGGGCCATCTGGGAAAGCTGTGTTTTCTCAGGATGTAGTGAGTTATGGGAACTTGTTGACTGAAGGTCAGACAGAAGACTTAGTCTTAAGGCAATTTCTAAGATGTTATTTTTTTCCATCCTCTGGCTTTAATATTGGACTAAAATTTATATCCCAGAGTAGACACAACTGACTGCCCACTATTTTAGTCAGTCTACATTTCCTGTCCTCATTACTATGGACTATGGAGATTAAACACATTTCCATCAAGTCGATTACAACCCATAGCAACCTTATAGGACAGAGTAGAAATGCCACATAGGTTTCCAAAGTTGTAATCTTTATAAAAGCAGACTGCCACATCTTTTTCCCATGGAGCAGCTGGTGGTTTCGAATGGTCAACCTTTTGGT
This sequence comes from Trichechus manatus latirostris, assembly GCF_000243295.1. Taxonomy (NCBI): domain Eukaryota; kingdom Metazoa; phylum Chordata; class Mammalia; order Sirenia; family Trichechidae; genus Trichechus; species Trichechus manatus. The sequence goes on from NW_004443995.1 coordinate 7,942,178, forward strand.
TAGCAGCTGAGCGCTTAACTGCTGTGCCACCAGGGCTGTTATGGAGATTAACCCCATAACCAAACCAAATCCATTGCCCTCAAGTCAATTCCGACTCATAACGACCCTATACGACAGAGTAGAACTGCCCCATAGGATTTCCAAGGAGCAGCTGGGGGATTTGAATTGCCAACCTTTTGGTTAGCAGCTGAGTTCTTAACCACTGCACCACTGAGGCTCCCATATGGAGATTAGGCATGTTGAATTTATCCAAGCCTCTTTAATTAGAATCACATTACTGTAGTATCAAGTTTGGATTTTTTGTTTTTTTTTCAGTCATGTCTTTAACAGCTTTCATTTGTTGCCTATAGGGTATACAGCTATTAGATAATTAATAAGGACCATTTCAATTAAAAAAAATTTGGTAGCGTTTTTTGCTTTGCTGAAGTAAGCTGCTAGTTGTCTGCCTCCAAAGGGTAATCATCTAGATTTTAAATATTGCTATTTCTTTCTGGTTTTACAGTGTATTTGATTAGTCAATAAAATATAGGTTCATAATGTTCTACATCCTAGTTTGATGAGTAAAGTCTGGGGTCTTAAAATCTTGCAAGTGGCCATCTGAGATACAACTATGGATCTCTACTTGTATGGAGCAAAAGAGAATGAAGGAAATCAAAGGCTCAAAGAAGAAACTAGTCCATGGGACTAATAGCCCACAAAAACTACAGTCTCTTCTAACCTGAGACCAGAAGAACTTGATGATGCCCAGCTACCACTACCAACTGTTCTGACCAGGGACACAATCCAAGGTCCTAGTTAGAATGGGAGAAAAATATAGAAGAAAACTCAAATTCCTGAAAAAAGCCAGACCTACTGGTCCGATAGAGACTAGAGGAACCCCAAGACTATCACTCTAAGATAACCTTTGAACTTGGAATTAAAGCTATTTCTGCAGGTCACCTTTCAGCCAAATAATAGATGGCTTATAAAATAAACAATATCACCCATAAGTAATGTGCTCCCTTAAACAATTAACTGTATGAGACTAAACTGTCAACATTTACCCAAAAGCAAAGATGAGAAGGCAAGGAGGGGAAGGGAAGCTAGATCAATGGAAACAGAACAAACAGAATGGAAATAGTGAGAATGCTGACACATTATGAAAATTGTAGCCAGTGGCACAGAACAATTTATATAAAAATTGTTAAAAAAAAAAAAAAAAAGGAGGTTTGGACTAAATGGCACTCTAGGCAGAAGCACCACACCGTCGCTCCACAGCAAAGATCCGAAAAACTAAGCCGAACAGAGAATACAACAATCCTGAAACCCTAAAACATCAAATGAAGAGATAAAGAACTCAGCCAAGCAC
>NW_004443995.1:7951614-7971206 GCF_000243295.1 Trichechus manatus latirostris
AACTGTTAAATGCGAAACTATTTTGTTCTGTAAGCCTTCATCTTAAGTGAGAATAACAGCACAATTGGAAGAGCGTAGTCAATGTCACTGAAGTGTGCATGCAGAAATTTTTGAAATGGTGTATCTTTGGCTATGTGTATTTTCACCAAGAAAAAAGGTTGAGAAGTTAGAGGATTGACATGTTGTGGGGTTATTAACCAATGTCATAAAGCAATATGTGTACTACTGTTTCATGAAAACTATTTGTTCTGTCAGCCTTCACCTGAAGTACAATAAAAAAAATAAAAAATGATTTAGAATGGGAAAAAAAAAACAGAAAACAAAAAACCTCGTTGCCAACAAATCGATTCCAACTCATAAGGACCCTATAGGACAGAGTAGATCTGCTCCATAGGGTTTCCAAGGAGACACTGGTGGATTCAAACTGCCGACATTTTAGTTAGCAGCTGAACTCTTAATCACTAATTTGCTTGGTAAACTTTCACTTAAAACACAATAAAATATTATTTAAAAAAATAATAATAAGTATAGGCTTAGTATCTTTCCAAATTAGAGTTGCTATGTTTGCATTCTCCTTTACTAAGGCAAATTATATTTTTATATTTGATGAAAAATACTGTTTCCTTGAGAAAATTAAAGAATGATAAAACTGGTGATTATACCTTTTTGTTCCTAGAAAAAGTAGCAGGTGGATGCACATGAGTGTATATTTTTAATTTAAAGAGTATATTTAGATAAGCATTTTGTACCTGACATTTCTGGTCCTCTACATAACATCCCTCACCTCTGTTCTTCTCCCCAGGAGTCAGAAATTATGTTTGTATTTTAGGAATTGTGGGAGAAGTGAATATATGTGTTTTTCTGTGCTCATTTAAAGGGGTAAATCATGGTCTTAAATTTTGTAGCTAGATATCACTTATAACAGCTGTTTTCTAAATAGCCACCTGTGCTGGTAATCATCAATTATTAAGTAGTTTGAATTTGGCAAGTGTATTAGTTTCTTAGGGCTGGTATAACATAGTGCCACAGACTGAGTGGCTTAAAACAAAAGAAAAGTTATTCTCTTGCTATTCCAGAGGCTGGGAGTCTGAATTCAGGGTGTGGGCAGGGGCGTGCTCTCTCCAAAAGCTCTTGGGGAAGATCCTTCCTGGTCTCTTCCAGCTTCTGACAGCCCCAGGTAGCACAACTCGTCTTTGGCTTCTTCTCCTGGCCTTCTTCCTTCTGTGTCTCTCCCTGGATCTCTTCTTTTTATAAGGACACCAGCTATAAAGAGCTTAGAGTCCACTCTAGTGACCTCATCTTAACAAATTACATCTGCAAAGACTCTATTTCCAAATAACGTCACATTCGTTGGTACTGGGGTTAGGTAGGACACAATTGAACCCCGGGCCATTAGGAACAACAATCCTCTAGCAATTTTTCAGGCAGATCCATAGCTTTTTTGTCCCCTCACATATTAGTTATATTAAAAAAAAAAAAAAAAAAAAAAAAGGGCCACTACCATTTAACCCATTGCAAAAATGTCAATTTTGTTTCTTCCCTTTACCCCATCTCTCCCAACCCACCCCATCCAGGCCTTGGCTGGACACACGAGTAGGAAATGAGCATGTCCTGTGCCAGCCTTCTCTTCTCCCAACTGGGCCTGCCTTACCTCTTCCACTTCTCTTCTGCCTCTGTCAGAGTTGAAGCGTGGAGTGAGGGGTGGGGGAGAACTGGTGAGAGGGTTAGAGAAAAGACATGACAATATTTTTTACTTAACTGCCTTCTGGTCACTTCCCGTCTCATGAACTGTGTGTTTCCTTCACAAGAGCCTGTGAGAACCTGTTTACTGTGGTTTCCTGGTAGGGTTGATGGTTCCAGCATGGCCTCCTCTTTAAGTTTCTTTCTGCCCTGCCCATGGCACACCCCAGAGCCTCTGGCTTCTGGGATCCCCTTGCCCTACAGGCAGTCTTCTTTGGTGAATTCCTGCAAGGCAGCCCAAGCTTCCATGGCAAACTTGATCTGTCAGAAACATGAAATTCTTGCCACACCAAACAATGGAAGTGGCGGCCGCTTCCACTGTTAACCCTTGCTCTTTCTGCCACTTTCCCCAATTCCTTTTCTTTTGGTCCAGTATTCCCAGAGCAAGTCTGTTGCATAAGCAGATACCTAACTGGGAGCCCTGGTAGCTCAGTGGTTAAGAGCTTGGCTGCTAACCAAAAGGCCAGCAGTTTGAATCCATTAGCCACTTCTTGGAAACCCTATGCAGCAGTTTACTCTGTCCTGTAGGGTCACTGTGAGCCGGAATCAACCCAGTGACAACAGGTTTGGTTTGGTTTTGGTTAACTGGGAGATGGGATGTTGGTCTGTCCTTGTAGCTCCTCCCAATTTTTAGGCATGATCACTTGGCTTTGGATGGGAGGAGCATACTTCCTCCTTCCCTTTTGAAACAAGGAGGGAGGAAACACATTGCCTTTTCCCTAGACCACTGACTCACTCCTCCAGATATTCTCCTTCACGTTCCTAGTGTTCTATGTAAATAGCTGGGTGAACCTGAAAGGGCGAGGCAGGCTGGTGGCAGGACTAGTTGTAACTTCTCTTTGGAAGTTTTCCACAGATTTATCTGGGCTTCTCTTTACAAAGTGAAGTTTTATTGCATCAATGACATTTAGCTTTGGGCTGTTAGTCACAATTTGGTGACAACAGAACAAAAACCATTCAATATTTTGTGAGCATACCATCTAGAGTTGTGAATCAAAAAGCAGAAAATAAAGAGAAAAATCACAAATCAGAGTATATTAGTGAATTTGCAATTGATAGAAATACATAGATTTGTTCTTTTTTTTTTAATGTAGGTTGTTTTCTTTTTAAAACTGAAATAACATTTCAACATTATTTTTTACCTAGAAAAAATCCTTCAGGAAAATGTGACATTTCCCCCTATTATCTGGGCAGGAAATGAAAGATTAATTTTGCTCAGTGTCTGTGCCTTAAAGCCCAGTGGCTTCTCTGTTTCTCAGCTGAGAGGCTTTCTCAGTCCGGGCCCTCCCTGGGGTTCCTCACTGTCTTCCTAGGAGGCTCAGGATCCAGGTACGGGGGTAGTAGCTGCCATCACTCGTAGTTTTATCCCTTGGCATTCTATTTTCTGAAAGACTGCCTGGAAAAAACCCAAAAGCCAGACCAATTGCAGTTGAGTGGATTCTGACTCATAGCAACCCTATAGGACGGGATAGAACTGCCCCATAGGGTTTCCAAAGCATGACTGGTGGATTCGAACTGCCAACCTTTTGGTTAGCAGCTGTAAATGGGAAACACTTTTTGCTGCCTCCTATTTTTGCAACTACCTAGGACAATTCCATAGTTCTTTCCCACTCAGAATTTTATCATTATTCTTACAAAAAAGAAAAAAAGAACGACAGAGGGGGAAGATTCCATGAAGCCTATCTGAACATTTCTCCCTGTCCCCCAGCAGAACTGACTTCCTTTCTTTGACTTCTCATTGTCACCCAACTCCATCATTTAAAAGGTTTTATTGCACTTATTTGTTTCTATCACCTCTGCTAGATGGTGAGGATTTGGGAGCAGGTACCTTATCTTATTTGCCATTGTATGAAATGAATGAATGATAAGTTATAGGCTGTATTAGTGTCTTATTGCTGCTGTAACAAATCACCACAAACTTCCTGACTTAAAACAACACAAATTTATTATCTTACAGTTCTGGAGGTTAGAAGTCCTGAAACCAAGGTGTCAGTATGGCTGCATTCCTTTTGGAAGCTTTAGGGAAGACTCTGTTTCCCTGCCTTTTCCCGCTTCTGTACAGAGTATTTACATTCCTTGACTGGTGGCCCCTTTCCCCATCTTCAAAGCCAGCAGCATCGCATCTTCAAACCTCTCTCTTTCTGACCTCTGTTTTCATCTTTACATCTCCTCTGAATTTTATGCCTCCTTCTTATAAGAATCCTATGATTAGTTTGGGCCTCTTGGATATTGTTGTTGTTGCTAGGTGCTGTCCAGTCAGCTTTGACTCATAGGGACCTTATGTATAACAGAACAAAATATTGCCGGTCCTGCACCAACTTCACAACCCTTGCTATATGTGAGCCTATCGTTGCAGCTACTGTGTCAATCCATCTCATTGAAGGTCTCCTTCTTTTTTGCTGACGCTCTATATTACCAAGCATGATGTCTTTCTCCAGCAATTCATCCCTCCTGACGATATGTCCAAAGTAAACGAGATGAAGTCTCACCGTCTTCAATTCTAAAGAGAGTTCTGGCTGTACTTCCTTTGAGACATATTTGTTCATTCTTCTGGCAGTCCATGGTATAGTCAGTATTCTTCAACAACACCACAATTTCAATGCGTCAATTCTTCAGTTTTTCCTTTTCTTGTCCAACTTTTGCATGCATATGAAGCAATTGAAAATACCTTGGCATGGGTCAAGTGCACCTTAGTTCTCAAAGTGACATCTTTGCTTTTTAACACTTTGAAGAGGTCTTTTGCAGCAGATTTACCCAATACAATACATCCACTTGGATAATCCAGGATAATCTTCCCATCTCAACAGCCTTAACTTAATCACTGCTGAAAAGTCTCTTTTGCCATATAAGTAGACATATTCACAATTTCCGGAGAATATGATGTGTGCATCTGTCAGGGGCCATTATTCAGCCTCCCATATAGAGCCTTACACCATTCTTATCTACAACAGTGACCCTTGCTCATAATTCCTGACCTCATTAAAAATAAGTGAGAATCATGTTGGGTTGTGCTAGACACTGTTATTCCTGGGTTAGAATTTGCCGATACTCTCCTCTCCACCCCCCTCCCCTGCCCTCCTACTCTTACCCGCCCTCCCCTAGTTTGACTCTCCCTTTAATGAAGATGTTGGTGGCCTTTCTTCAGAGATGTTTCCACTTCCCTGCACAAAGGCCTGGAGATGGAAACTGCCAGGTCTCAGAGCATCACAAACCTGTTCTATTTGCTTAATCTCAAGCAGCTGAATAGCTCCTCTTCTCTGAGATGGCAGAGCACTCAGTATTCAGGGATCAGGTAAGTAATTAGCTATCAGATTCTCACTATCATTAAAATTCATCAGTCAAACCACTTTACCGACTCAGAATATCCGCTGCCATTGAATTGACTCATAGCAACCTTTTAGGACAGAGAGTAGAACTGTCCCATAGGGTTTCCAAGAAGCAGCTGGTGGATTCGAACTGCTGACCTTTTTTGATTAGCAGCCAAGCTCTTAACCACTGCGCCATCAGGGCTAGACATTTGTTTTTGGTGTCGATTATTTCTGGCAAATCATGCTTTAAGCAATATTATACTGAGGAGAAGTAATTTCTCAAGCTTTCATCTTTACATCTAATTTTTATCAAGGTGGCTTTATACTACCCATTTTGCCTAGCATCTCTGCCCCACCCTCCTTTCCTGTAAAAATTTTGCCTAGCCATCAGGGTTTATTCTGTACTCCCCTCCTCACAGTGGCTTGTTCGTATTCCCAGACTCTTAGATTTGGAATCAGTCTTTTATTCTTATCCCACTGTGCTTCTATTGAACCTGTGCCATGTAGCTTTCAGTGCCTGTATGTATGCATGCATGCACATGCTGAAAATAGTATGGTATATGTGCTTAAGAGGATAGACTCTGAAACCCAAATGTCTGTATTTTGAATCCTGGCTCTAACACTTAATCAGCTTTGTGACCTTGGACTAGTCGCTTTACTTCTCTGGACCCCAATATTCTTACCTGTAAAATACATTTTTGTGAGGATTAAATAAGTAAAGCTATTAGACTAGTGCTTAGCTCATAATAAATTCTATATATATGTTAGCTACTATTTTTCAACGATTACTTAAGTATTTATCTCCCTGAGTCACAGTAGATTATAAACTGTTAAAAGTAAATGATAATATCCTAGTCATTACTACATACACCATAGTATATAGTACAGAGTGCTTGGTATAGATCAGAAACTTAAAAATTGTTGACTTGAATTCTAAGGTTTTATTCTTTCCCTGTATTCCTTGTGTCTATAATTGATATCATCATTTTCCCATCTGACCAAGTTCTAAACCTGGGAATCATTCTCTGTCTCTTCCTTTTCCTTACTTTCTCCTCTAAGACCTCTCTCTGAGCTGTCTATACTTTCTGCCTCCATCTCCAGTCCCACCCCGAAGGCCAAGTCTCCTACCACAATAACCCCTGATAGCTTTCTTTTGACTTTTGCCCTATATAATCCATTCTCTAACTGACAGCCAAAGTAATATTTAAAAAACATAAGTCAGAGAACATATCTACCTTGCTTCAACTCTCCCATGTCTTCATTACACTTAGAATAAAATCTATATCCCTTATCCTGGCCTATCACTGCTCGTCGCAACCTGGTCTCTCTGCCTGCTTTCTAGTGTCATCTTGTTCTGCTCTCTCCTGCCTCACTCCGCTCCAGCTCCCCTGGCATTCTCTCTGCTCTTCACCTGTCAAGCTTCTTCCCACTTTAAGGCCTATAGTTCTTTGAAGATGGTGGGGTAGTGATGGCCTGGCCTCTTTGGCCCTGGACTAAGATACTAAGATTTCTTTCTGTTATGTAAATGGTGCGTCAAGCGCCTTGAGTTCTCTGCTGGTGTCTTTGGCACAAACATGAAAATGGAAGTCTTGTTTTTTTGTTTTTGTTTCCTAATCAGGATTCTTGTGTTTGGCATTGAAAGTACAAGCTCATTAGTGACTTTGGGGTATTGAAATTATGAAAGGCAACCGAAGATCAGAGCTTTGAATGACATTAAAAGCTCATACAACCCATGTAGTCGTATTGAGGCTTATTTCCCAGCTTGCAGTTGGTTATTTTTCTTGATATTCCCTTATTTGTTGCAGAGACTTGTTGCAATTGTTGTAAATGTTTATATCTACTTATTAGAGTGATTACTTTGCATTTATGTCTCAGCAGTGTGCATACTGTAACTCACACAAAACATTAGCTATTAAAAACAACTCTTGGCCCTGAGTTAATTAAAAATACAGAGGAGGCTGAATCTTATTGTGGGTGTAGTATCAGGCTCTGTTTGGACAGGAGTTTTCATATGTTATGAAGTGGAAGGTGCCAAAAAAAAAAGAAAAGAAAAGCATTGTACCTGGAGAGAGCTTGAACCATGTTTGCTAATTTTTATGCAACAAATAGATGATTTGTGTTTGATTATGATTCTCATTTTAAGAAATTTATACATCAGCAAGCTCTTAGTGGAATGTAGATTTTTTGTGCCATTTCTAAATTTCCTCCTCATAGTCCTTCCCACTTCTCACGCCCACCTTTTTTTTTTTTTTCTCCTCATTGAAGGACAGTGTTAGCAGCAGCAATAGCACTTGAATTAACTGAATTTATTTTCTGTGTGTTTGCAGAATGGTTCAAGGTGCACAGCAAGGTGAGTCTTTCTCAGACTATGCATGCATTCTCCAACTGCAGAGATCACCCAAGGGTAAAAGTACTGATTGCTGGGAGTCATTAGGATCCCCTTCCATCTCCTCCTTTAGAAAGATAGGCAAGTCATAGGACTGATTGCTTAATGCTAGAAATATGAGATCTCTCTCTAACCGTATGGTTACAGGCAACTTTAATATGTAAGTTTTGGGGAGTTGTAGCTGCTTGGATGGACTAACTGTATTTAGTTAACACAGGTTATAGTCAGTTGGAGGTCCCTGCATGGTGCAGATGGTTAATGCACTTGCTGCTAACCAAAAGGTCGGTGGTTCGAGTCCACCTAGAGGCATCTTGGAAGAAAGGCCTGGTGATCTACTTCCAAAATATTGGCCATTGAAAACCCTAAGGAGTGTAATTCTACTCTGCTACGCATGGGGTCACCATGAGTTAGAGTCAACTCAATGGCAACTAGTGTGGTTTATTGGCTTTTATAGTCAGCTGGTGACACACTTCCAAGAATGGTAAAATTCATGCCATCCAGACTAAAGTGTTGTTTTAAAAATTTTAGTGTTCTCTTTTAATTGATCTAATTTTTTTTTTTTTAATTCAAGGTAGATTAAAGCTCATTCAAGTTTTTGTTGTAGGAAGATCATTTTCTCTTCTAAATCTCCTCTTCCTCAATGAGAAAAATATGAGGGGATGGAGGATGGCAAGAAAGAAATGAAATAAAAAAAAAAATTAAAGTTTGTTATCCAATTGAATATGAGGATGTAGAGAAAGATTTCTGAGTTTCGTGCTTGGGTGGTTGAGCCAGTAGTGTTACTGTTAACTGAGGTAGGGAATATAGGAGGGGGAGGAAGTTTTGCAGACTAATATCAAGTTAGAGAATAGTTTGTGGATTATTTAGTTGAGATGCCTAATAGACAATTAAATATATGTGTCTAAGAAATGAGGGTGATCTTTCATCCCATTGGTACAAGAGTTTGACCCATCCAACTTGTAAGATCATAGTTTTTCTTCCCTTTCCAGTATACATTCTGTATCCCATCCAAAGATGTACAAGAAGATGACCTTCCAGATACAGGCGAAGCTTTCTGTGGCCAAAGGTCTAGTAAGATTTATAGCTACCTCTTAGACTCTCCAATATGAGTCTGGAGTTCAAAAGTCAAAACCAGCAGTTTAGGTCTGGGAGTTGTTTTAGGCATAGTTCAGCAGGATTGTGGATGCAAGAGAGAAACTTGAAAACAGGAATCAGTCCCACTCACACCTTTCATTAGCATAAGAGGATGTGAAAGCAGCATGGGCCATTGCCTGGGCCTTTGCCTAGGTGGAAGCTATTGTTAGCTGTCGCCTTATGGTAAACAATCATCCAGGTCACTGAAAATGGTAATAAGTACTATGAAGGATAAATACACCTTTCATATGCATTACTGCAAGAAGATAATATTCCATTAGAGGATGGAGTTTTCATGGGCTGGCTAATGCTGAGAAGAGAGGCATTTTCCAGATGCATTACGGAGACTTCAAATACTGTGTGAGAATATTAGAAAAATGCATTGAAATGGAAGAAAGGAATCAATAGCAAATTAGTGGGAAGTATATTCGTTCAATTAAAACTGAATAATGAAGCAAAAGGATAAAGAGTAGCCAGGGATAAGTTATAAATATTATTCTAAAACATTTTTCTAGTGTTACTGATTGGATTAATAAGATATTTAGTTTCTTTTGAAGAAGTCCTATCTTAAAAATAAAGTTCCTTTTGTGATGAAAATTCAATACCATTACAGTTGGCAGTAAACCATATTTGAGGCACATGGCTTTATCTTTTTGACAGTATTTCTAAGTATAACCCACCGAAATTTTCTGTATAGCAGTACAGGGCTGTCATGGTTGCTGTTATTGTTTGGGATGTTTAAAAGAGTGTGACCCTTGATTTCAAAATGTTTATCAACATATATGTACCTAGATACATAAATCTCCTACTCTGTGTGTAGTTAAATATTATATATATATATATTTATATATCTGGTAGTTGAAATTCAAAGAATTTTAAGAATCCAGCTGAGTCTTTTAAAAGCATTAGTTTAGGACTTTGCCTTTTTTTGCATTGATTATGCAACCTATTTTTTTCAGCTTATGGTAATATTTCACACTTGGTTAATCTGTTCATTTTCAGTAAATGCTTTTAGTGGTTGTAGAGCAAACATAAGTAAAATGCAAAATCAGGCACCCCTACTCTAATTTTGGATTTTTTAAAATACAAATATTGATGTTTGCATTTAACCAAGATAAAAACCAAAAGTTTTAATCATGTTTATATTTAACATGCATATCAAATTCTAGAACAGTCCTTCATGAACATTTTTATTACGTTTAAGAAGCTTTCAGAAGAATGACAAAACCTATTTCAATATATATATACATATATATTTTTTTCATATATATTTAATTACAGAGATATCCCTGAGCCCATAATGCATGACAGCAAAGCAGGTCAATTTCTTAAACAACAGTATTTCATTCAGTACCTTGGTGGTTGTAATTAACGTTTCTGTTCTAATTATAGTTTTTGTATCACAGCCATTATGTTAATGGTGTTATTCAGTAGTATGTGAGATTGCATTCATTATCACTGGTGAATTAAACCTTTATTAAAGAAAAATTCCCGCAGGCCTCATTCTGGAGTTAAGTAATTATTCATTTGGTTTTATCCTAGCAATTAGCTTATATACTGTAGCACTCATTACTGAGTTTCTATACCTCACTGAATGAGATTAACCCACCATGGTAAATAAATGCCTAACAGCTCCCAAGCTCACAATGTGTTTCTTTTTAAGCATATTAATTTGTAACAAAATAAGGAAGCAGAATGCATTGAAGCAGCGTTCTGGCTTCCAACAAACAATGTACTTGCTGGGAAGACTATGCTGGACATTTTGTGTTTAATTCAGTATTTAAAATATGCAGCTGAAGCCCTCCAACACTGTGTTCACCTTTGTGGGTGTATGTTTTCCTTTGTTTAATCCCATTTCATTACTTTCATGCTTGTTGAATTATGTTACTATGCCCATTTGATGCTGATAAAAGCCTATTTCAATAGCATGGCCTCTAAGTAGAACATCCAATTAGATCTCTATTCAAAATGTATTTGGAGAGGGCTACATCAGAAATCTTTTAGCTGGATGGGATTTGAGGCCATTAATTATAAATCACTAAAATTTGTTTGATCTGTAGTTTTATTTAAAATATTTTAAATTACTACTCTCTTTTTACATTGCCATTTATGCCATCAAAAGGTCTACCTTCTCACTGTGCTGTACAGAAGGCCACCATTTTTTCAAGTTTCCACATACATTATCAGCTGAAGTTATCTTTCAGATAAAGTATCTGCTATTGCCTTTTCTTTTCTTGGGAATTATCTTAGACTACCCTACTCTGCCTCTTCTATTTTCTCTAGAATTTACTTAGCTAACTAAACACCCCAAATCAAAGCACAGAGCAGAGACCATTGGGTTATACCTGCCTATTTTCAGTCCCTAGGGAAAAAGCTATCACCTTCCTCTTTACCCTTTTTAATGCAGGGCAACCTCAAAAACAGCAGTGTACAGTTTGTTATCTTGGCAATGATATAGCTGGGAAAATACTCTTAACAACTTTCCTTGTGCATTTATGTTCTGGACCTGAATTGAAATTAATATGAAAATTAACTTAGAAGATTCAAATTTTGGTTACTTCCAATTCCAAGTCTATCCCAGGAACCCTGATAGTGCAGTGGTTAAGAGCTAGGCTGCTAACCAAAAGGTGAGTAGTTCGAATCCACCAGCTGCTCCTTGGAAACCCTATGGGGCAGTTCTACTCTGTCCTGTAGGGTCGCTATGAGTGGGAATTGACTCGAAGGTAATGGATTTGGTTTGGTTTGAGTCTATCGCATAAAGAATCAGTTGACTTTCAACCATTTCAGGGGTAGTGTATGATCAAGAATGGATGGTATTAAAGGAAGAAGTCCAAGCTGCACTGAAGGCACTGGTGAAAAACAAGGCTCCAGGAATTGATGGAATACCAACTGAGATGCTTCAACAAGTGGAAGCAACGCTGGAGGCACTTGCTTGTCTATGCTAAGAAATTTGGAAGATAGCTAGCTGGCCAACCAACTGGAAGAGATCTATATTTGTGACCATTCCAAAGAAACGTAATCCAACAGAATGTGGCAATTATCGAACAATATCAATATCACACACAAGTAAAATCTTGCTGATGATAATTTAGAAATGATTGCAGCAGTCCATCAATAGGAAACTGCCAGAAATTGAGCAAAGATTCATTTTGAGGACTAAGGTGCACCTGACCTAAGCCATGGTATTTTTCAATTGCCTCATATGCATGCAAAAGCTGGACAATGAATAAAGAAGATAGAAGAATTGATGCCTTTGAATTATGGTATTGGCAAAGAATATTGAATACACTATAGACTGCCAGAAGAATGAACAAATCTGTCTTGGAAGAAATACAGCCGGAGTGCTCCTTAGAAACGAGGATGGCAAGACTTCATCTCACATACTTTGGACATGTTAGCAGGAAGGATCAGTCTCTAGAGAAGGACATTATGCTTGGTAAAGTGGAGGGTCAGTGAAAAACAGGAAGACCCTCAACAAGATAAGTTGACACCGTGGCTGTAGCAATGGGCTCAAACATAGCAAGGATTGTGAGGACGGTGCCGGACTGAGCAGTGTTCTGTTGTACACAGGGTCCCTGTGAGTCAGAAATGACTCGACAGCACCTAACAACAGCAGTCCATCCCAAATTTATTTTTCAAAAGTAAACAGTATTTTCAAAGAGAGAATTTTTATCATCTTAAAGTTAATTTGCTCATTTTAGCATAACTGTTGTGTTTTTATAATGTCTGTTTTACAATCAGATTCTTCCTTGTTGTACTGGATTCATTGTTGACTATTTGTAAGGGAAATTAATATATTTAGTTCTGAATGTTTTAATTATCTTTGTAGTTTATAAATATTGTGTGGCAAACATTTTTCATATGTAAATACAGACATTAAAATATTTAGCATAGCAATATCAATAAACTCATAGTTTTTACATGTTAAGAGAATCAAGTATCAAGATAAAATCTTATAAAGTATCTTTATATTTGTTATCTTTAAATGTTTTAAAGATTCACTACTGTTAAATCACAATGATTAAACTTGGATCTATTAATGGCATAATAACCATGCTTGTGATGCTTGAACAGAGACTTTTTACATGTCAGTGGTCATGTAAGGAGCCCTAGTGGTGCAGTGGTTAAAAGCTCAACTGCTAACCAAAAGGTTGGCAATTCAAATCCACCAATCGCTTCTTGAAAACCCTTTGGGGTAGTTCTACTCTGTCCTATAGGGCTGCTGTGAGTCAGTATCCCCTTGTTCTGTTTGAAGGACTGCCTCTTGATCCTTAAACAAGTTCTGCATAAGCAGAATTAAGTGTTCCGTAATTCCCATTCTTTGCAATGTTATCCATAATTTGTTATGATCCATACAGTTGGATGCCTTTGCATAGCTGATAAAACACAGGTAAATATCTTTTTGATACTCTCTGTTTGCAGACAAAATCCATCTGACGAAAGCAATGATATCCATTGTTCCATGTCCTCTTCTGAATCTAGCTTGAACTTCTGGCAGTTCCCTGTCAATGTAGGATTGCAGTCGTTTTTTAATTATCTTCAGAATTTTATTAACATGTAGTGTTAATGATAATTTTTTATAATTTCCACATTCTACTTGATTGCCTTTCTTTGTAATGAGCATGAATATGGATCTCTTCCAGCTGGTTAGCCAGATAGCTGTCTTCCAGATTTCTTGATATAGATGAGTGCTTCCAGCATTGCATCTATTTGTTGAAGCATCGCAATGGGTATTCAGTCAATTCCTGGAGCCTTGTTTTTTGCCTATGCCTTCAGTGCAGCTTGAACTTCTTCTTTCAGTACCAGTGATTCTTGATCATATGCTACCTCCCAAAATGATTGAATGTTAACTAGTTCTTTTTGGTATAGTGACTCTGTATTCCTTCCATCTTCTTTTGATGTTTCCGGTGTCATTCATTTTTTGGCCTATAGAATCCTTCGGTAATGCAACTCAAAGCTTGAATTTTCCCTTCAGTTCTTTCAGCTTGAGAAATGCTGATCGTGTTGTTCCCTTTTAGTGTTCTAACTCCAGGTCTTTGCACATTTCATCATAATACATTACCTTGTCTTCTCAAGCCGCCCTTTGAAATCTTCTGTTCAGCTGTTTTACTTTGTCATTTCTTCTGCCCTCTTTAGTTACTCTGCCCTTAAGAGCAAGTTTCAGAATCTCTTCTGATATCCATTTTGGTATTTCCCATCTTTCTTGTCATATTAATGGCTTTTCACTTTCTTCATGTATGATATCCTTGATGTCTTCCCAAACTCTTCCGATCTTCAGTTATTCCTGTTCAGTGCATCAAATCGATTATTAGGATGGTCTTTAAATTCAGGCAGGACGTATTCGAGGTCATACTTTGGCTCTTGTGGACATGCTTAGATTTTCTTAACTTCACCTTTAACTTCCACATGAGCGATTGATGGTGTTTTATGCAGTCAGCCCCTGGCTTTGTCTTGACTGATAATATTAAGCTTCTTCAATTACTCTTTGCACAGATGTAGTCTGTCAAGTGAGGTCCATGTGTATAGTCATCAATTATGTTGTTGAAAAAAAGTATTTCTGATAAATAAGTCATTGGTAATATAGTACAATTACTGTGTTTCTGGCACAATTCTAAGAAACTGACAAGTGTTAACTTGCCTAATTCCCTAAACAACCCCATTAGGTAAATGCTATTATCTTTATCCACATTTAAGAGATGAATAAATAGAGACACAGAGCTTAAGAAATTTGCCCAGTGTCCCACCTTTGATGGGACTGAACCAAGGCAGTCAAATGCCAGAGCCCTCAACTCTCCAGAACGGCACTAAGCTGTCAGTGGCTCTTTGCATCTCTAATCCTCTCTTTCTCTGTATTCTTCATAGCATCACTGCTATTGGATTATCTTGTTTACCATTATTTTGTTGTTTCATAGTACTTATTGCATTCCAGGGAATGTTCTAATAGACTAATTCATATAATCCTCACCACAAACTTATTAGAAGGGTATATTACATTTTACAGATAAGGTAATTAAAGCTCAGAAATGTCAACTAACTTGCCCAAAGTCACACAGCTAGTAACTGTTGTAGCCAGAATTTAAAGCCATGCAGGCTGGCTCCCGAGTCAGTGCTACTAACCACTCTACTTATACTGCTTCCTCCACTGTATCGTCAGCACTGGAACCCATGGATGTTTAATATTTGTTAAATTTTTAAGTAAGTGAATAAATGTGTCTTTTCGTCAGTCAACACTCAAAGTATAAGCCCTCATCCGAATAATATTTTACTTTCCTTTTCCTTATACATCTGTTCTCACTTTCTGAGACCTAAATTATTCCACTGTACCCTTGGAACTGCTGGCCCCCAATCGTCCAACTCTTGTATCTGATTCCCTTGGCTCCTAGTCTTAGTATAAATGTAACTCTCCCCTGAAGATGCTAGTTCTCGTGTAGCCATCTCAAGTACTAGTTCCTTGTTTTCTTAAGATCCATAGCCTCAGGGCAGGAGATGGGATTGATATGTTTCTGATTTCCTGTTTTTGCTTCCAGACCATAAATCCTTCTTATAATAGACTTTTCTTTAAGAGTTCTGTGCCATTTGGCCAACCACCCACCAATTTTTGCCAATGGCTGCTCTCATTCTATGAAATCTTTGACATTGAGCTATTGCATCCTGGGCAATTTCAACATCCACATGGATTTCTTGTGTAACACACAGGACCACTTCTTTCACAATGAACTTATCTTTCACTCTACCTTAGCCAGCCACTCAAACCTCACAACTTACATTTCCTAACTCTTCATTTCTGTTTACATTTATCTGTGAGACTATGTGGTGTACTGTCTGTCTCCTCTTGACGGTAAGTACCGTGAGGGCAAGGACCATGTCTATTTTTGCTTCCTTTATATGTCTCAAGTGCCTTGGATGGTGCATGGAGCAAAGTAAGTGTTCCATAAATATCCAATCCTGGTTATTCACATTTCTTTCCCCCATCACCAGAGTGGAATTTCTTCTTTACAGGTTTCCTTCTCCATGTGTTTATCAGCTCTTGTTAACCGGCTCCTGGGAGATCACAGCCTGCCGGTTCAGCAGAAAGCCTAACTGTCAGTCCTAGTTTAGGTTCAGTTGAGACATAAAAACATAACTTCAATAAAAGGTTGTCTAAGATGAAGTCTCAAATGAACATCAGAAATTGATTTATCAAAGGTGGCAGGAAGGGCATTCAGACCCTTAGTTTTAACTTTATGAACAAAGCCGTATTTCACGTAAATGATGTCCTTTGATAGATGTAAGATCTATTGCTGTTTATTTTCCCCTAAAATTCTTGTCTTTGGTGCATGATTGAATAAAAGTCAGGAGATTACAGGACAGTGCTGATGGCATATAAACTTCTATGCATCCAGCTGTTTTCCTAGAAGCCAGATTTCTGTCTTTCCTCAATTTGTAAGGCTCCTTTCAATTTAATTTCCATTTAATGTATGTAAAAAACTTCGTAAATTGCAAAATGCTATTCAAATGAAAAGTTGTTGTTATTATATTAATAGGAAATATCATTAAAGAGCAATAGGACTCAGTGCCACTCATATGACAAGGGATGTTTGGCAGGCAGGGAGGTTCACCCTCTTGGTGTGCTTTTTTTCCATATCTGGCTCTTAAGGTTTCCTACAACTGGTTTAAAGAACAAAATTAAGGCCATTTCTCTCCTTAGAACTTAGACTAAATCTAGTCCCATAAGGGATATCTGGGATCTGACCTCTTCTACCTCTAGGTGGGTGTCTTTTTTGGAGCTTTAAAGGTAATTAACACTGTATTCTTTTTTCCAGGCTGCAATGCACAGACTTCTTTTCTGTTGCAGGCCTGTACCCTCAGACTCTACTGCCCTGAAGCGGACTCAGATAGTGAGCGCATCCACATGGGCACAGCCTACTGTTACTGCTTGTCACTTGTTGTTATTAGCTGCCCTTGAGCCAGCCTCCGACTCATGGCGACCCCACCTGTTACAGAGTAGAACTGCTCCATAGGGTTTTCTTGGCTGTAATCTTGACAAAAGCAGTTCTCCAGGCCTTTCTTCTGTGAAGTCACTGGGTGGGTTCAAACTGCCAACCTTTAGGCTTGCAGCTGATGGCAAACTACTTGTGTCATCCAGGCTCCTGCTTGTCACTTAAGCCTTAGAAGTGTTTTGGTCACTCTTTCCCTTCCGAATGAAGTCAATTTACCTATAAATTATTTCATTGTAATATAAACCCTGACTCATAATGGGGAGCCTATGTCCCTCCTGCCACTCTGGGGAGCTTAAATGAGGAAACTAAGATTGGGTTTGAGTTTTGTTTTCTACCACCAGGCAAATAGACCAGTTCATTCTTTTCTACAAGAAATAGGAATGCTGGTGCCTTTATGTCCATAACTTACTCCGCCTTCTTGCTCCCACAGATGCACCAATCTCTGCATGCTCCAATCTATAGTCAGTGCCTTCACTGGTGCCCTAGATGCTGCTCATCTTGCCTCTTTAAGAACATTGCTCTAGAAATTCTCACATTTACCTCCAAATGATCAATTTTCCTCTGATTACTGGATCATTCTCACATATATCCACAGATGCTTTTATCCTCCTATCTTAAAGAAAAAAAAAAACGAAAAACTCTTTCTTCCCCTCAGCTATCACTCTTGTCTTAATTTCTTAGTGCTGCTGTAACTGCACATTTTAAGTCTCTTTATTAAACTCTTTATTAAGTATGTCATCTGTTTCCTACTGAGATCCTAACTGAAAAATATACTGAATAATGCGCTTTTCTGTCATGTTGTTTATTGTCTGTATTACAAAACAGTGACCTTTGTTTTGCTCATTGATGCATCCCCAAAACCTAGAACAGTGCCTGCAGAAGTATGTATTCAACACGTGTCTGTTAGTATGAATAAGCAAACGAATTAAGATTTTTTATCATGGTTTTGCTCTCTCCCTAATCATGTGGTCCTTGATACTCTAGTTTATTCAGATATTCTCCCATATTTAAGATCATAATGTCTGAGCGTTGAAAGGGATTTTTGTGGGCATTTATTCTCCTAGTGAACATTCCTGAAAAGTGGTTGTTTGGCTACATATCCAGTGAACAGTGCATCATTATCTGTGGCAGAATGTGTTTTTACTTTCAGACATCACTACTTATTAAATAATACGTCATGAAATTGAATGAAACCGTCTCTCTGTAATTTATATCCTATTCTCCTAATTCTGCCTTCTAGAGTTAAAGAGAATAAATCTCACCTATCTTCCCTCTCATGCTCTTCTAACATTTGTAGACAGCTGTCTTGGTGGCTACGAGTCAGAATCGACTCGACAGCAGTGGGTTTGTTTTTTTTTTTTTTTTTTTATTATGTCTGTCTGCATATTTTGCTTTTCTCAAGGGGATGTATTTCCAGTTCTTTTCACATTAAGTAGTCCATAGTGATCCAAAGAGCCCTCCTGTGGTCATGTTCCTCTTGTTAAAAATTCCACAAAAAGTGTAGATCATAGAATTGAGTATATCATTTCAGATGTAGCCTGGTCCATGCTGAAGAGAACATTTCTACTAGTGTAAACTAAGTTCCCATTAATTGAACATTATTATTAATATTATTAAACATCATTTATGAGACAAATATGAAGAAAGGCTGTCAGGTTCTATGATACATGCATCACGGTTCCTTCACTCAGTGGACTTGCAGCCTAGCTGAAGTCAACTGGAGAAATAAATGAGGCCAATGAGGTGACTAGCTGATATGATAGAAATGTGCATAGTAGCATTGTTCACAGCCACATAACACCATTGATTGATTGAAGCAATATTTTTGGTGATGAAAAGGATATACCAAGTCAGCCTGGGTTTTAATTCCAGTTTATTCAATATTATCAATCACTTTTTGAAAATTTTAATGGACAAAAAGTACATTTCAGTAATTTTATTGTGTACTTCTAGGGTAGTAAATAATTTAATATCTATTCAAATGTTTATTAACATTTGTATTTCTTCAGTTAATTTCTTGCTCAAATTTTTAAACCATTTTTCTAATTTTTATTCTTTTTGTTGGTGTTCTTAGTAACTTCTACAGACTAATCCTTTCTTATCTAGGTTGCAAATTTTCATTTCACTTATCCAGAGGCTATAATCACCAAATGCATTGTTACTATCATTACTTTGAACAAACAAATGATCTGTTAAAGCAATTAAGAATAAAAAATAAATGATTTTATTTTACCTTTGTTTATTCCTTATCTAGCACTCTGTCTTTCTTTATGTAGATCCAGATTTCTGACTGATATCATTTTCCTCCTCTCTTAAAGTTTTTAAAAATATTTTTAATATTTTTTAATATTTCTTCTAAGGCAGGTCTACTAGTAACGGATATGTTCAATTTATTTATTTATTTTTTTGGCTAGGAAAAACTTTATTCCTCCTTCACTTTTTTTTTTTTGTGTGTTCCAATAAAACTTTATTTATGGACACTGAAATGCAAATTTCATATAAATATCATGAAATGTTATTCAGTGCACAGAAAGCACTGCTTTTTTCCCAACCATTAGAAAACAGAAACTACGGTTAACTCAAGAACTGCACAAAAATAGGCAAGGGGACAACTCTGGCCCAATGGTCGTAGTTTGCCGACAGTTGTTTTTTTGTTTTTGTTTTTTAATTGTACTTCAGGTGAAGGCTGAGAAAACAAATAGTTTCTCATGAAACAGTAGTACACATATTGTTTTATGACATTGGTTAACAATCCCACAACATCTCAACCCTCTAACTTCTCAACCTTTTTTCTTGGTGAAAATACACATAGCCAAAGATACACCATTTCAAAAATTTCTACATGCACACTTTAGTGACATTGAGTACACTCTTCCAATTGTGCTGTTATTCTCACTTAAGATGAAGGCTTACAGAACAAAATAGTTTCGCATTTAACAGTTACTACACATGTTGCCTATGACAATGGTTAACAATCTCACAACACATCAACAATATCCTTACTCAACCTTGGGTTCCCTATCACCAGCTTCCTTGTCCCCTTCT
>NW_004443995.1:7971306-7981509 GCF_000243295.1 Trichechus manatus latirostris
TTGGGGAAGTTTTCTGTCAGCAGTTCTTCAATGATCTTCTCTGTGTTTTCTGTTTTCTCCCCATGTTCTGGAATTCCAATGACTCGCAAATTTTTGCTTTTGATTGTATCCCACATAACATTTTTCTTTGTTCTTTTTTCTGAGTTTTTTGGTTGTTTTGTCTCCTGCTGGATGCTCTGTGAGGCTGCTTTCTCGTACCCCCTGTTTGCTGGTCTCCAATAGGAGTACAAGATGCAGATCTACGCTGCATTAGCTGGTAGGGGACCTCTGCATGAATCTCTTCTTGCTCTCCATTCTCTGTCAGTTTTCTCACTCCATTTGGTGCTTGGCTGAGTTCTTTATCTCTTCATTTGATGTTGTAGGGTTTCAGGATTGTTGTATTCTCTGTTCGGCTTAGTTTTTCGGACCTTTGCTGTGGAGGGACTGCGTGGTGCTTCTGCCTAGAGCGCCATTTTGCAGGAACCTCCACCCCCGTTCACTTTTGAGGGATAATTTCTCTGGTTACAGAATTCTAGATTAGTTTTTTTTTCTTTCAGCACATTAAATATTGCACTCCACTCTTCTTTACTCGCATATTTTATGAAGAAAAATCAGTTGTAATTCTTATTCTGTTCCTCTGTATAACTAAAAACCCATTGCTGTGAAGTTGATTCTGACTCAGTGACCCTATTGGACAGAGTAGAACTGCCCTGTAGGCTTTCCAAGACAGTAATCTTTACGGAGACAAATGGCCACATATTTCTACCATAGAGTGACTGGTGGGTTTGAACCATTGACCTTTCGGTTAGCTGCCGAGCACTTAACCACTGCATCAGCAGTACATTTCCTCTTTAAGCAAGGTGTTTTTTCCCCTGTGGTTACTTTGAAGATTTTCTCTTTGCCTTTGATTTTGTACAGTTTGAGTATGATATGCCTAGCTTTAGATTTTTTGTTACTTATCATACTTGGGGTTTTCTGAACTTTATAGATCTGTGGTTTGGTTCTGTCATTAATTCAGGAAAACTCTCAACCGTTATTACTTTAAATAGTTCTTCCGTTCTTTCTTTCTTCTCTTTCGGCTATTCCCCTTATATGTATGTTACACCTTTCATAATTGTGCATAGTTCTTGGATACTCTGTTGTTGTTTTTTTTTCTTTCTCTCTCTCTTTGCTTTTCAACTTTGGAAGTTTCTACTGATTTGTTTTGAAGCTCACTGATTTTTTTCCTTGGTCATGTCTGCTAATAAGCCTGTGAAAGGTATTTTCATTTCTATTAGTTTTTTGATTTCCAGCATTTTCTTTTGATTCTTTCTTTGAGCTTTCATCTCTCTGCTTGCATTGCCCATCTGTTATTGCATGTTGTCCAGTTCTTTAAATAAGGGACCTTAGCATATTAATTATAATTTTTTACATTCTTTAATAATTTCAAAATCTCTATAGTGTCCTTAATTTTGTCTCCCATGTTTTATTTGGGTATCCCTAGAGACACCTTCTAGTATAGTGTCTGAGGCTTTAGTTGTAATCCCCTGTTATTATACAGGAGCCCTGTTGAGGTGATGGTAAGGTATGAAGGGAAGGGCAACATTCTATTATCCTATGATTAGGTCTCAGTCTTTTAGAGAGTCTGTGCTTCTGGGCTGTGCCCTTCACAAATTCTTCTTGGCTTATTTGTTTTATTTTTTTTACCTTAAGTAAGATAGGAAGGCTAGGGAGGATTGGAGTTGGGTATTTCTGTTCCCCTACATCAAAGGCTATGGGGGGCTGGAGTTGGGTATTTCTTTACCTGCCCCCCCGCCCCTTGTTGGTTAGGCTCAGGTAAAACTCAAGTCAGTTAGGCTCTGATAAAATAGTTTTATTTCAGAGTAAGTATTTGTTCATGAGAACAGAGTGCTATGAGCATGTTTCAGAATGGTTACTTTTCCCTGACTCTGCTGGATACCTGGGGGAATTTTTCTTTGATCTTTACTGTGAGAACCTGGTGGAGCTCCTAAAAGTGATGAAAGTGTGAGGGGTCCCCATAAGGCTGGGCCCCGGGGTTTTTCTCTCTCAAAATTGTCCACACTCAGTCTCCAGCAATTAGGTTATTACCCATTAAGTGCTCCTATCTATCATTTGCTGGCTCAGACAGCAACTTCTGCTCCCAGTAAGCCGTACTTCTCTGTATTTGTCTGTCCCTCCAATTTTCAGGGTGTTAGTTTTCCCTGTGACCTAACTCTCTGATGGATATAAGAAGATTTGTTGATTTTTTAGTTTGTTCAAGCTCTTTCTTGTTTTGAGAATAGGAGTGATGACTTCCAAGCTCCTTATATGTTGAACCAGAAACTGAAAGGCCAACAGATATTTTTTCAATTGTTATGGTTGTGGATTTGTCCATTTCTCTTTGTGTTTATATCAGTTTTTGCTTTATATGTGTTGAGTTTGTTATAAGTAGCAAATACATTTAGAATTGTTAGGTTATACTTGTGGATTGACACCTTTTATCATTATGAAATTTTATACTATATAATGCTCCTTGATGAAAGTTCACTTTGTCTGATATATTTACAATAGCTTTTTTTTTTATAAATCTGGTTATTGCTTACATAGCACATCTATTTCCATTTGTTTTCTTTCATGTTTTCAGCATTTTTATATTTAAGATGTGTCTTTTTAAGCAGTATAAATTTGCTTTTGCTTTTATTCAGTCTGACAATCTTTGTGAATTGCACCACTTATTCAGTATATACACTTACTCCTCACTTACCAACTGTCTCATTGTCTGACATTTTGCATTTACAATAGTAAAAAATCTACTATCTGACTATTTTTCACATTAACCAGGCAGTGGGCATGGCAGCAATGACTGTGGAGCATCCTCTCCCTCAAGGAAGGACTCTGGGTGGCCTCTGGGAAGGTAAGCTGTGCTGCCCCATGCCCTCTGCTCCCTCTTGCCAGCAGGGGTATGGCGTCCAGCTGCCATAGGGGGCCAGCTTGCTCCATGGCCCCTGCCTCTGGGCAGATGTGCAGGCAGCACCAAGCCAGTAGACACCTGTCCTGGGTTCCCAGCTCCTTTGTGGTCTGAGGTCTTGCAGCTCAAAATTGCTGTGGAGTGAGAAGGGGGAAAGAAAGAGGCATCAGAGAGGGTATTTGGAAGAAATTCAGGCGAGTTTAATGACATCCCAAAGTAAGCTGAACTGGGCTTGAAATCTCTGCCTCAGTGGGGCTGGGTGCATGGCAAGGCTCCCAGCGCCCTCACGGAAAGCCCCGAGCCTCGGTGACTCACCAGGCTTGGAGGGCAGAGCAGTTCCAGAATCACAAATGTAGGGCTTACAGAGGCGGGAGTGGAGCCCTGGGTGCGGCTCCATGAGGGAAGCTCTGACCCAGCACAGAGGAAGGTGAAGTGGTTAAGCCATGGGCCCTCCAATCACACAGTCCAGCTTTATCTAGCTTTGTCTCTCCAAGCCTCCTTCTCCACAGAGTAATAATCCATAACTGGACTTGTCACAGTGATGAGCACATTAGTAAATCTTAGCTGTTATTTCTGTAATTATATTTTCTAAATTAAAAAAAAATTGGACAAATGGATGGTCTGAAAACAGAAAAAAAATCCTCCATTTTCACATAATGCTGATTTTTGTATAATGACCTGGTCTTTGGAACCTAACCATATCAATAAGTGAGGAGTAAGTGTATTTTATATGTTGTTATTAGGTGCTGTTGAGTCAGTTCTGACTGGTAGTAACCCTGTGTACAACAGAATGAAACACTGCCCGATCCTGCACCATCCTCACAATTGTTGTTAGCTTCTCATATATTTGAATTTAAATCCATCATCTGATTATTTGTTTTCGTTTGTTCAACTTGTTTTATGTTTTCTCCTTTTTCCTGAATTATTTTTTATTAATTAAATGTTTTTATATTTTATTCTCTATCATTTGTTAGTTATATAATCTTTTATTATTATATTTTATCATGATTACCATAGAGATTACAACATGTGTTATTGCATTGTTAAAATTTAATGTTAATAGTTTTACCACTTCTAAGAATGTAAAGGCTTTAGAACACTTAAACTTCCTTTTATTCCTCGATCCTGCTTTTTTTTTTTGTTATTGTGGCAATTTTTTTTTTGAGTTCTACATGTATTTTAAATCTCTTAATACATTATTATTTTTATAGGACAGTATTTTTATACAGTCAGATTCACTTAGATTCACCTAAATATTTAACCTTTCAAATTGCTCTTTATTTCATCTTGTGTTTTCATATTTCCATTTTGGATGATTTTTCTTCTCTTTGAAGAACTCCTTTTATTGTGGATCAACTTGTGAAGAAATTTTTCTTTTTTTTTTGTTTGTTTGAATACATTAATTATTTTTTCTTCATTTGTTTGAGGATATTTTAGCTGGGTATAAAATTCTAGCTTGGCATTCATTTATTTTCAATATTTTGATGATATAATTCTATTATTGTTAGGCTTCCATTACATTATTGAGAAGTCAGACTAGTCTTATTTTTTCCCTCTTGAAGCAAATGTGTCTTCTTTCCTATTTTCCTTTAACATCTTTGTCTTATTTTTAAAAGAAAATTTGCTATATATGCCTTTGTATGATTTTATTTGTATTTATACTCTTTGGGTTTCCTGAATTTGTCGTTTGATTTTTTTTTTGAACTTTAGGAATATTCTTAAATTTCTTCTTATTCTCTCTCTTCTCTCCTTCCAGGGCTTCATTATATATGTGTTAGATCTTTGCATTTTCTCCATATAAGCCCCTATACTCTTTCCTGTGAATTATACCCTTTTTTATATATAGACTAAATGTCTATGGTAAGAACTTAAAAAGGCCACACAGATGAAGGGCTCACACCCCAAAAGTTCCCATGAGCATTTATGGCCCCTTGTAAGGCTAGAACTCATCTTCTGAATGTTCACCAGTTGTTGATGTCTTTATACAGTCCTCTAATTCTTACATCTATTTGTGTGATTCTTTCAAGCTCGTAACAAATCTGTGACCAATGCTCCAACTTGTCTACTCTCCTTGATCTCTGAGACACGAGAACTAAGAGTGCAGTCCTTTCTTTGCCACTGGAAGTTCTCTACCATGTCATTTTTCATCTTTTCCCCGTTCTTTTCCCTTTCTCCAGTAGCACAGAAGTAGGTCTATAAGCTCAGTGGTTAAGTAGATTCCCAGCTAGAAATCAAAAAGTAAGTCTTCTTTGAAGAAACCCCCTTGTTTACAAACAAATTTTTGGAATCTTTTTCACTTGCCCTTGGGGAGGTTTCCACAAAGAGGTGAGAAGGTACAACTTTCTTACACTGGCTTCCCCTCAAAGGCATCCTTATTTTTCCCAGTGGTGGTGGTGGTGGTTGAGTAGTGCAGTGAGCGTTGGGGGAAGTTAGAACTGTTTTTCACAGTATGCATCTCTCAGCAAGCTCTGTAGGGAGATAGTCTCAACAGCCTGTAGCTTTATACACTTTGAATATGGTGTATCAGTCTTTGTACTCCTCTGGTAACTTTAGATACCAGGTTTGTCCCTTGGCTTCTAATATCATCCTGTTACACAGAGAAACACTATGTTTTTAGCTACCTTATTACAAGGGCTTCTATGGAGCTTGAAAACAAATTAAAAGCTTGTGTATTTATAAACTGGGCTTGTCAAACCATGTAGGTCACATTTTGTATTGAGTAATTAATTTAAAAATCAAAATGTTAACCTATCATGTTATTTATTGAAATTTATCTCATTTATACCCAATGGCTTATGAAAAAGTATCGTGCACAAAGACCAGCATCTAAACATCTTTTCCCCTTCTTCTTTACCTATCATATTGACTATGTTACCATTTAAGGTATTCACAGTTTGGGTACTTCTATAGGCTAGTTAGTGTCACAGGTATAGATGAAATCGGGCGGGGTGGTGGTGGTGACAGAAAGTAATATGTATGATTTTCTTTTATCTGTATCTCTATGTGCACACCTACTTTAGACTTCATAACTATTTCTATTCAATTTTATCTCATTATTTTTATTTGTAAACTACTAAGAGGGTAGGGAGGATCTAGACTTGCTCTGTTTATATGTTGTAAATTAATTAAAATTAAAAATTCAGTTTCTTAGTCATGCTAATCTCATTTCAAGTTCTCAACAGCCATATAATGCTAGTGGCAACCATATGTGTATCACAGATATAGGGCATTTCATCATCCCAGAGAGTTCAGCTGGGTAGCACTTATCCTAGACAACAAGAACCTAGAGTTGATGAAGACCCCCTAAGTCAAGCAAGGCAATCTAAAAAGATCCCCTCAAGACTGAATTGCTAGTTGGAGGGCTGTGGGGATCTTGGTCTCGGGGAACATCTAGCTCAATTGGCATAACACAGTTTATAAAGACAATGTTCTACATTCTACCTTGGTAAGTAGTGTCTGGGGTCTTAAAAGCCTGTGAGCAGCCATCTGAGATGCTCCACTGGTCTCATCCCTTTGGGAGCAAGGGAGAATGAAGAGAACAGGATACAAGGAAAAGATTAGTCTGAAGGACTAATTGTCCACATCTACCAAGGCCTCCACTGGACTGAGTCCGGTACAGCTAGATGGTGCCCGGCTACCACCAGTGACTGCTCTGACCAGGATCACAACAGAGGGTTCTGGACAGAGCTGGAGAAGGATGTAGAACATAATTCTAACTCACAAAAAAAAAAAAAAAACAGATCAGATTTACTGGCCTAAAGGAGACTGGAGAAACCCCGAGAGTATGGCCCCCAGACATCCTTTTAGCTCAGAGGTGAAGTCATTTCCTAGGTTCACCGTTCAGCCGGGGAGTGGACAGCCCCATAAAACCAAATGGGACTAATGAGGCACAGCAGTCCAGTGACAAGGGCCAGAAGGCAGAAGGGGACAGGAAAGTTGGTGATAGGGAACCCAAGGTTGAGTAAGGATAGTGTTGATGTGTTGTGAGGTTGTTAACCATTGTCATAGGGCAACATGTGTACTAACTGTTAAATGAGAAACTATTTTGTTCTGTATGCCTTCATCTAAAGTGAGAATAGCAGCACAATTGGAAGAGCGTAGTCGATGTCACTGAACTGTGCAAGTAGAAATTTTTGAAATGGTGTATCTTTGGCGATGTATATTTTCACCAAAAAAAAAAGAGCGAGAAGGGAGAGGGTTGTCATGTTGTGGGGTTGTTAACCAATTTCATAAAACAGTATGTGTACTACTGTTTCATGAGAAACTATTTGTTCTGTAAGCCTTCATCTGAAGTACAATAAAAAAAAAAAAAAGAAAAAAAATTAAAAAAAAAAGAGATCCCCCAAAGGCACTTGTTGATGGTACAATTAGGCAAGTTAAGTCTGCTTATGAGAGAGATGCATTGGTTTGCTATAGGTAAGCAAGGCATGGCATCAAAGTGTATGATAGGAGGCAATAGACTCAAGACAGATAAATCAGACAAATCTGGCAAGGTAGTGGCTATAAGGCTGGTTCCTAGTTCAGAGAGACCTGGTAAGATCAAAGCAGGGTAGATTCTGATCCCAGATGGGACTAGAAACATACAAGGTACTGTGTAAAGAATTTGCTTAGGGGAACACGAGGGATCTGGGTCCTGAATTTGCAGTGAATTTAAGATGCACACTGGGATTTATTCATAAGGACTAAGTCTAGAAACCAGTTAGTAGAAGTAGATTATAATCTCAGAGTAAGGTTGATGCTGAAAGCAATTTAAAATCTCCCAATTAAGAATGTGAAGCAGAGCAGAACCCTTAAGTGGGTTAAGTGTCCTTTCTGTAGGGATTGGAGGTATGAAAATCTGAGATCAAGATTTCATTTTAATTAGC
Organism: Trichechus manatus latirostris; assembly: GCF_000243295.1. Taxonomy (NCBI): domain Eukaryota; kingdom Metazoa; phylum Chordata; class Mammalia; order Sirenia; family Trichechidae; genus Trichechus; species Trichechus manatus. The sequence goes on from NW_004443995.1 coordinate 7,979,098, forward strand.
TGAGTAGCAGTAATATATATACAACAAAAGATGGAAAAGATGAATGCCACTGTGCTCAACCTAGAAAAAAATACACAATTGTCTCTAATTTTTTTATCTGAATTAGCTACTCCTCTGAGATTCAAGTTTTGTTTCAAAGTAGCATGGTAGCATGATTAGGAACTTTCTAAAAAGGTTTCTACTTACCGGGTCTACTGGTGTTATTTTCATGTTTTACTTCTGAACTTATTATTTTTTTTACATTAAAGCTATGTTATTTTTCCAGAAATGTTGAACATCTGGTTTGACTATTGCAATCATTCTTTTATATTCATTATAATTTTAATTTTGATCCTCAGCCATTATATTTGCTTTAAGTTATCTAATCAAAATGTTATAGGCATCTTAAAAAGAACAATGAGTTCATTTTAAAGAGAAACAAAATAAAAACCCATATGCTTAGAATTGAGATAGTGGTTACAATAATGCACTATTCAGGGACTTGTAATTTAGCCATCACAGTTTCATAACCAATTGTTCCCCAGTCCTCAGGGATTAAGAATATGGTTTCCATGGTAATTTTGGATTCTGAAAATGCTCATCTTTGCCCTAAATGGATACTAAATAGTTTGAATAGAAAACAATCTGTCTGTTAGCCAGGATTACACATACGAATGTTGTAAGAAAGAGAAATACAGTATATGTGTAAAAATAGACTAATTTCAGGGCACTATAACAAGTTCAAAGTCTGTAAAATCACAACCTCTTGACTGCCAGTGTTAACAAAAGCTTGTTCCTTAATTACCTGTATTGCATTCGGCTTCTGTTTCCTTCCAAAGCCCAATTATGGCTAATAGCAGTGGTAAGCTGTACTCTTGTTTATGGCAGTTTATTTTAAAGTGCTTTATTTGATCATTATTGGTCTTCATGATTTAATGAATCATTTTCAGATTTTTACTGGACACCTCCAGTCTTAGTAGTATTCATTTTGTCCAAGTGTATAAATGGAATTCTTATATAATGTGGATATCTTTTTTTTCCTAACCAGAGGCCGTTTCCTTAATGAAGGAAATCATGCTATTTTCCTAATATTCTTAAAAACAGTTTTTTCAGTGCAGTAATTCCAAAACTTCATACCAAAGGCATATTTAAAATGTGTAGAAAAGAGATGGAGAGCTTTTATTTATCCCTTCCTCCTACAGAATCATATTCTCCTAGTGCGCTGTTCATTGCCTAATCATTCTCTGCAGCTCAGATTTGTATGTTCTCCTGCAGAGACGAGCAGCCTGCCTTCTAGAGTTGAATCCAGTATAACTCAACAGTCTAATTTCTGATTTAATTTTGCTGCTCTCCAACTGTGGTATAAGCCCTGCTTTGAGAATTGAATGCAACTTGTGGCACTTTGCCTTAGTTGAAATACTTATGTCACTATTCCTCATGCACAGCAGAGTCATTGTTTCCATGATAACTAATGGACTCTAAGTGGGAAAGGGAGAAAAAGACATATGCAAGATTAACAGAAAAAGACAGAAATTCAAACAGTGAGAAGCAATTGCTTTATTGAAAATTAACTTCAGTGTACTGAGGGTGGCAGGTGCAGTTATGGAGATGGGAAAAGATGAGTAGTTTTTCTTTTGCATCTGTCTTTCTAATGCTCCTTCCTCTCCCTCCCAATCTTTAGATAGTCCAGGGAAACACATGGAGAGTAAGACAACTGGCTTGGCTTGCCATGTTTTTTTTTTTTTACTGCTATTTATAGTTGTAAGGAGTCCTGGTGGCACAGCTGTTAAGTGCTCACTTGCTAACCAAAAAGTCAGCAGTTCAAATCCACCCAGTGCCTCTGTGGGTAAGTTCCTAAGGAAACTCTCTGGAGGAGTTCTACTCTGTCACATGGGCTCACTAAGAGTTGGAATCGACTCAATGGCACACAACAACAACAACTTGTAGTTGTTTTGCCTCAGTCACTTTCTTTCTAAAGAAGTGTCATTATTCTGCTTTTGGTCTACCTCTGAAAGGTCTAGACCTTTCCCCTGCATTGGCCAACCAGTTCCTTAGAACCTTTTATTCAATGTGTGGTCTGAGGACCAGCATTGACATCACTTGGGAGCATGTTAAAAATTAAGAATCTCAGGCTACACCTCAGACCTACCAGATCATGACTGGCATTTGGGAAGCACATATAGAGAACATTAGCATTAACAAGATTCCCAAATAATTTATAGGCACATTAAAGCACGGTTATACAACAGGGCTCCAAAATATGTAAAACAAACTCTAACAGCACTGGAAAGAGAGATAGACAGCTTCACAATAGTAGTAGGCAACGTTAACACACTACTTTCAGTGAAGGACAGAACATCCACAAAGAAGCTCAACAAAGACACAGTAGAGCTAAATACTACAATCAAACAACTTGATCTCATAGACATATAC
>NW_004443995.1:7983743-8043557 GCF_000243295.1 Trichechus manatus latirostris
ATATCCATCTGTAAAAAAACTGAAACAAGACCCATACCTCACACCATGCACAAAAACTAACTCAAAATGGATCAAAGACTTAAATATAAAATCGAGAACGATAAAGATCATGGAAGAAAAAATAAGGACAATGCTAGGAGCCCTAATACAACGCAAAAACACAATATGAACCATAAGTAACAATGCACAAGTGTTGGAAGAGAGACTAGATAACTGGGAGCTCCTAAAAATCAAACACTTATGTTCATCAAAAGACTTCACCAAAAGAGTAAAAAGACAACCTACCACTGGGAAAAAATTTTTGGCTACGACAAACCCGACCGGCGTCTAATCTCTAAAATCTACAAGATACTGCAAAACCTCAACAACAAAAAGACAAATAACCCAATTAGAAAACAGGCAAAGGATATGAACAGGCACTTCGCCAAAGAAGATATTCAGGTGGCTGACAGACAAATGAAGTAATGCTTACGATCATTAGTCATTAGAGAAATGCAGATAAAAACTACAATGAGATATCATCTCACCCCAGCAAGGCTAGCATTAATCCAAAAGTCACAAAATAATAAATGCTGGAGAGGTTGTGGAGAGACTGGAACACTTATACACTGTTGGCGGGAATGTAAAATGGTACAACAACTTTGGAAATCGATTTGATACTTCCTTAAAAAGCTAGAAATAGAAGTACCATATGATCCTGCTATCCCGCTCCTTGGAATATATCCTAGAGAAATAAGAGCCGTCACATGAATAGATATATGTACACCCATGTTCATTGCAGCACTGTTCACAATATCAAAAAGATGGAAACAACCTAGGTGCCCATCAACGGACGAGTGGATAAACAAATTATGGTATATCCACACAATGGAATATTATGGAAGGATAAAGAACAAAGATGAAGCCATGAAACATAACATGGAGGAAGCTGGAGGTCATTATGCTGAGTGAATTTAGTCAGTAACAGAAGGGCAAATATCGTACAAGACCACTATTATAAGAACTCAAGAAAAGGTTTAAACAGAAGTAAACATTCTTTGATGGTTATGACGGTGGGGAGGGAGGGTAAGGGTTGTTTACTAACTAGGTAGTAGATAAGACTTATCTTAGGTGAAGGAAAATACAGCACCCAGTACAGGGGTAGTCAGCACAACTGGACTAAACCAAAGCTAAGAAGTTTCCTGAATACAATCAAACACTTTGAGGGACAGAGTAGCAGGGGTAAGGGTCTGTGGACCAGGCTTTCAGGGGACATCTAGATAAACTGCCATAACAAAGCTTATTAAAAAAATGTTCTGCATCCTACTTTGGTGAGTGGCGTCTGGAGTCTTAAAAGCTTGCAAGCAGCCATGTAAGATGCGTCAATTGGTCCCAACCACCTGGAGTAAAGGAGAATGAAGAACACCAAAGACATAAAGAATTAGTCCAAGAAACAGAAAGGGCCACATAAACCAGAGACTTCATCAGCCTGAGACCAGAAGAACTAGATGGTGCCCGGCTACCGCCAATGAGCGCCCTGACAGGGAACACGACAGAGAGTCCGGGATGGAGCAGGAGAATGGTAGGGTGTAGAACTCAAATTCTAGTAAGAAGACCAGACTTAATGGTCTGAGTGAGACTGGAGGAACCCCAGAAAGTATGGCCCCTGGATTCTCTATCAGCCCAGGACTAAAACAATTTCTGAGGCCAACTCTTCAGACAGGGATTGGACTGGACTGTGGGACATAAAGTGATACTTGTGAGGAGTGTGCCTCTTAGCTCAAGTAGATACAAGAGACTAAACGGGCAGCTTCTGTCTGGAGGTGAGATGGGAAGGCAGAGAGGGTTAGGAGCTGGTTGAATGGACATGGGGAATCGGGTGGAAAGGAGGAGTGTGCTGTCACAGTATGGGGAGAGCAATTAGGGTCACACAACAATGTATGTATAAATTTTTGTATGGGGGAAGAAAAACACGGTTATAGATCACTTGAATCCCTGGGTGGTGCAAACAGTTAATGTGCTCAGCTGCTAACTGAAGGAATAGAGTTTGAGTCCACCCAGCAGTGCCTCAGAAGAAAGACTTGGTGACCTACTTCTGAAATATCAGCCATCAAAAACCCTGTGGAGCACAATTCTATACACATGGAGTCACCACGAGTTGGTATAAACTCGACAGCAACTGGTTTTCATAGATAACTTAATAGGTATAACATAAAATCCTTTTAGGTACAATTTATCTAAAGAAGAGCAGAGTATATATTTAATAGAGAAAGCCCCATAAAGCAGCTGGCGTTCATAGTGTAGGATCTTCACTTTCACATTTTCTATTACTTCATTAAAAAAGAAGGAATAGAAGTTTGCTTCTTAACATTCTCAAGCGTCTGTATCTTCCTTCTAGCTTAGTTTGGGTTTCCTTATGGAATTCTAAGGGAATTCATAGTTCTTCTACCTATGCCACAAACCATTTTGACCATTTATATCTAGGCATGTGGTTTCTCCCAAATGTTCTCAGTCTTTAGTTACACATCACTTCTTTTACTTGACAGTGTAATAAAAAACCTCATCTGATGGTGCAAGAACAGACATTTCTATTGGGACTAATCCAAGTTTTGATAAAACTCAGTCTTTACAAATGGAGAGTTCTTCTCCTGAAAATTATCCATATTTCTCTGGTATATTTTCAGGATGGATCTAAGTAAGTTACTTCTTCGGTTTTATTGACTTCATGTTGCCATTGACAAGAAACTTGCCACACTAGAATCTACTTTTTTTTTTTTTTCCAATTAATTTCAACATTGAAAATAAAATAAAAGTTTATACATTTTTTTCATGTTTCATTTCTTTGACATTTTCTAACCTAGGCTGATGTAAATAAACAAAGACAGATGCTCATAAGCATACTTTTTCAAGCCAATCAAGCAGAGCTAATTCTTGATGCCATAACATGGTAAAAGTGATCATTAGATGATATTTTACCATGAACAGTAGAATTCCTTGTGACCCTTGTTTGGCATGAACAACTACTTTAGTGTCATGTTTTATCGTTTGTTTTTCACGGAGGAAATTTTCAAAGTAGTACAACACTAATGGAAATCCTGGTGGTGTAGTGGTTAAGAGCTACGGCTGCTAACCGAAAGGTCGGCAGTTTGAATCCACCAAGTGCTCCTTGGAAACCCTATGGGGCAGTTCTACTCTGTCCTATAGGGTTGCTATGAGTTGGAATTGACTTGACGGCAGCGGGTTTTCTTTTTTTTTTTTTTGGTTTATAATACTAGTATGTCAACAATATAACCAGGATTTTTGAAATTCAATACTTAATTTTTTTTTAAGGGAGACATCTTCATTTCACTAAAAATAAACATCCCCTCCTTTCTCTTCCCCTCCTCCTTTCCTTTTTTATTTTTTTCTTCTTTCTTTCAGTATATGACTGTTGATCCTCTTTTCTATGACACTCTGCCTGGTACGTAAAATTTTCTCTTTGATCCCAGAGATCATTTTAACCTGAGGTAATATAATTATGATACTCAGGGTAATTCAGACATTTATTTGGGAACTCAAAAGTGGAAATTTTATATAGCTAAAAATATCCCTCTATGTCCCCACCCATTTCTCAAATCTTGAGAACAAGTTAAAATTATATTGTGAAATATTTTTAAAAGCGTTTTATTTTTTCAGTTACTTCTTTATGGCTGTCTTTCCAGTTAATACAACAGCCACCATTTGTTGAATATCTACTGTGTGTCAGGCATTGGAAAGACAGAGGGGAATGGCTGAGAATGATAAATATCTCTGACCTTGTTGTTAGTTGCCAACTCATTGCAACTTCATATATGCAGAGTGGAACTGTGCTCCATACACGGCTTTGAACCATTTCTGAAAGGCTCAGTAGTTGCTGACTTAAATGAAGGCAGCGTATGCATTGCATAGCAAATATAGCTGTTGCCCATCAAATTTTGACATGAATAGAGAACAAACAGTGGTGACCTGCTTAAAGATGGCAGCCGACCACACCACTTTGAATGTGTGTCACTCTTCACAGTCCTGCCAGTAATCTAGTCTCTCACATGGATCCCAAAAGTTTCAGGAGCCTGATATAGGAGATTGGTTTATTGGCAGGACTGTGGAGAGCGACATGCTTTTAAAGCAGCATGGTTGGCTGCCATCTTTGAGCAGGGCACCCTTATTTGTTTCCTACTTGGGTCAAAATTAGAGGGACAACAGATTTGCTTGCTATGCAGTGCATACACCGCTCTCGTGGCAATTACTGAACCATTCCGAACTGGTTTGGAGCCCTGGCTCCATAGGGTTTCAAAGGCTGTGACCTTTCAGAAGGAGATCTCTAGGCTTGTCTTCTGAGGCACCTCTGGGTGAGTTTGAACTGCCAACCTTTTAGCTAGTACTTGAGCACTTAATGGTTTACGCCATCCATGGATTTTCATCTGACCTTAAGGTTGGGTTATGTGACCTTAAGACACTGTGATAAATAGCTCAACACAGATCATTCTGTTTTCATCCTGTGTCTTTTATTCCACTGAAAGAAAAAAAAAATCAATTGTTTCATACTCATCTTGAATATGATTATGATCATATCATAGTCTTTTAGAAAAGGGAGTATAATGTTTCTTGAGCTATTAGGAAGTTTTATCATTCATCATAATCAAAGCCACTGTATGAAACATATGGGAGCATTTTCAGGGATTCACGCTCCCACTGCACTATATCTAGTGGTGCTGAAGGTAAAATAACAGTAACAGAAACCCTACATCTAGCTTTATTGTTTTGACTCATGTTAGCCATTAACTAGACTGGATGGCTGCCTAGGGCACCCAAACAATAAACTATTTAATCTGTGGTAAAGCATAATCCTCCAAACCTAGTACTTTGCAGAGGATAATGGAAATCAAATAGTTTTTATGGGTTGGATTTGTCAGTTTGTAACCTATAAATCAATCATTAAATTTCTGTATTGTTCTCCACTTGGAGAAAAGATTTTGGTACTAAACTAATAAATTCTGAATTATCTTTCAAAATGTTTAAGTCATCGACCTAATTTGCCTATTAAAAAAAAAAAACATTGGAAAGAAGAATTTGAGTCTTTTCTATACGAAAAATAAACTCCTAGGTTGGTCTTCTGTCTCAAATATTAACAAATATTTTAAAAGATTATCATTTAAGAAAAGCAAAAGTACCCTAAGAGGATTAGAGAATCTTACACTTTAGAGCTTAAATGCTGTCAGTATTTTCACTAATTTCTTATTGCATTTCATTAATCTTGGCCCCTAAAATTATTTACTGTGTGTATTTTTCTATAAGCCATTGATAAGAGGTTTCATTACCACTTTTTTCTGAGCTTATTCTGTTCATGTATTCAAACTTATTTTCTAAAGAACAATAAGCTTTTTACTGCTTAAGGAAGTTTATTTTACGTTTTTGTAGGCCTTATTTTTCTGTAACGAAACTACATTATTTCTCAGATGTCTTGGTTATCTAGTGTTGCTATAACAGAAATACAAGTGGATGGCTTTGACAAACAGAAATTTGTCCTCTCACAGCTTAGGAGGCTAGAAATCTGAATTCAGGGTGGAGCGCCAGGGGAAGACTTTCTTGGTCTGTTGGCTCTGGGTCAAGGGCCTTATCATCAGTCTTCCCCTGGTCTAGGAGCTTCTCAGCGCAGGGATCCAGGTCCAAAGGATGCACTGAGCTGCTAGCACTTCTTTTTTGGTGGCTTGAGGTCCCTTTGTCTCTCTGCTTGCTTCTCTCTTTTATATCTCAAAAGAGATAGACTCAAGCTACAACCTAGTTTTGTAGATTGAGTCCTGCTTCATTAACATAACTGCCTCATTAACATCATAGAGGTAGGATTAACAACACATAGGAAAATCACATCAGATGACAAAATGGCGGACAATCACACAGTACTGGGAATCATGGCCTACCCAAGTTGACACACATTTTGAGGAGACACAATTAAATACATAGCAGTCAGGGTAATGTAAGTAAAGTGATTAGCACTGTGCCTAGTTACTAAGTGTTTCATAACACAAAATTAAGCATTTTTTAAACACTTCTGTTTTTGGTTTCCTAATGGGATTTTGTAAGTCTTCTCCTATTGCACTTACAAAGTTTGACTTCTGTGTTAGTTGGGTACCATCTATATCTCCACCCTATTTTATGTTTGTTCATGGTATGCCCATCATTGTACTTCTTCCCTTCTTCTCTATGGCATAGCCTATGCTGATGTGTGCATAAACCAAAAAACCAAACCTGTTGCCATGGAGTTGATGCTGACTCATGGTGACCCCATGTGTTACAGAGTAGAACTGCTCCTTAGGGTTTACTTGTTCATAATCTTTATGGAAGCAGACCACCAAGCCTTTCTTCTGTGGCACCACTGGGTGGGTTTGAACTGCTAATCTTTAGGTTATAGTCAAGCACATATCATTTGGAATAGTAATGCTTATATGACCTAAATCAATTAACTATGACTTCAATAGATAAGGAGAAGGAGGTGAAGTAACAAATCAAAATATCTGATTTTTCTTTCTTCCTCTTAAAATACACACAAACTACTTTTTCTTCATTTTTAAAAAGAAAGAATTGCTATAGAAAATGTTCAAATTATAGAATTCATAACTTTCCATAGAATTACTGTTATTTTTCCCTTCGATATTCAGAAGAATTCACCTCTGAATCTATCTGGGCCTAGAGTTTTCTTTGTGAAATGGTGTTTAACCACACATTCAATTTCTTTCACAGATACAGTTTATGTATTTCTTCTTCGGTGAACTTTGCTCAACTGTGTCGTTCAAGGAATTCGTCAATTTCATGAAAGTTGATTGAATTTATTGGCATAAAGTTGTCTGTACGATTCCTTTATTATCATTTTAATATCTATGGTCTCTGAAGTGAAGTCACCTTTCTCATTCCTGATACTGGAAACTTTTTTTTTTCTTTTATTTTTTTGGGTAGAAATTGATCAATTCTATTGATTTTCTTGAAGAATCAAGTTTTGTTCCATTGATTTTCTCTATTTTTCTGTTTTCTGCTTTTGTATTATTTACTTTCTTCTATATTAATATATTATTAATATATTCGATATTATTTGGGTTTTATTTGCTCTTCTTTTTCTAGAGTCTTAAGGTAGAAGGTCAGTCCTATGACCTGAGAAGCATTTCTTTCTAAAATAGACATTTAGAACTATAAATTTGTTTTTAATTATTGCTTTAGTGGCACCCCATCAATTTTACTATATTAATTTTTTATTTTTATTAAGTTCAAAATATTTTCTAATTTTCCTTTGAGGCAGGAGTGATTTGGAAATTGTTATATAGTTTCTAAACACCTGGGAATTTTCCAGAGATCTATCTGTTATTGATTTCTAACTTAATTGCATTGTGGCCTGAGATAGAGCACCCTAAACTCTTTGGGATGCTTGACATGACTGAAAGATGGCTGTCTATAGGCCTGAACTCAAACTTCATTTTGAAAAGACTACTCAGTGTTAAGAAGTTAACCTTTATATAGTCTTAATTTGGTATCTAAGGAAATGTTTGTAACCAAGCTAAGAGAAATGTTGTCAATATGTTCAAAACTATACTAGCAGAAAGGAATGTCCTGTGATTGTTTTGTAGCCACCCTGTAAACCCCCTACAGTCACATACTTCAGTAATTTCAAATAGTAACCAATCAACAAAACACACATATACTTCCTAATCCAATCACAGAAGTTTCCAAGCTTCCAGCAAGTCTGCCTGTAGCTCCCCTAATGACTATCCAGGCAATCAGAATATTGTATCTTAAAGTTTCTGGTTTTACTGTATAAATATGCCTGTGTAATTTCAGTACCTTGGAACACATCATGACTTCACTTTGTGTTTCCCTGGTTCCAACTGCTTTGAACATTCAGTAAATCTCTTTGCTTTTATTTTAACAGAGTATGTGTTCTAACTCTTTGACAGGTCCTAGAACCTATTATATATTACTTAAATAATTTAAAATTTACTGAGACTTTTCTTTTTTTCGCCCAGAATTTAATCTATATTGGTAAATGTTCTGTGTGCACTTGAAAAGAATGTGTATTATACTGTTTCTGGGTGGAATGTTTTGTAAATGTCACTTAAGTTGGTTGATAGTTGTTCAGCTCTTCTGTGTCCCTTATGGTTTTCTACTTGCTCTATCAATTATTTATAGAAGTGGGTTGACATTTCAATGTTTCCAATCCTTATCTTTGTTCCTCTATGTCTAATCTGTCTTTTTTCCTATGGTTAATATAAAGATTATTTCTTTATTATCAGATTTACACAATTTTATATGTTGTGTCTTGCTGTAGTTTCCTTCATGTTTCTTATTCTTTAGGTTCATTGAGCTTCTTAGACCTGTAGATTTATGGTTTTCATAAAATTTGGAAAATTTTTGGGTGTTATTTCAGAAAAAGTTGTGTTCTTTCTGATCCTCTTCTTAGGGAACTAGAGTTTACATATATTAGGCTACTTGAAGTTGGTCCCACAGCTCACTAATATTTTATTTATCTTTTTAGTCTCTCTTTCATTTCGCGTAGTTTCTATTGCTATGTCCTCAGTTTATTTTTCTTCTGTAATATCTAATCTACCATTAATCCTATCCAGTGTATTTTTTATCTTCTCAAACATTGCCATTTTCATCTCAAGATGTTTGGCTTTAGGCTTTTTAAAATATTATTCATGTCTCTACTAAACATGCTCAGTCTTTAACTTTTGGAATGTATGGAATACATTTACAGTAACTATCTTAATGTCATTATGTACTAATTCTATCATCATGGCATTTTTGAGTCTGTTTTAATAGATTGACTTTTATCCTTAGTTGTATTTCCCCACTTATTTGCATGCTGGACATAGTAAATTTTATCTTTTTTGTGTTTGATATTTGTGTTCCTATAAATATTCTTGTACTTTCAACTACCTGTAAAACCAATCTCTCATAAACCTATCTAAAGTTGTTTTTGCTTCTCCTTCTACCCTACCATATTATTTTGTCTCACATCACTAAGTCCTATATCTTGTGACATGAGTAAGAAAATGTAATTATGTATATATTTATTTACTTCTTTATTATTGATCTCGTATCCCAATAGACCATCAGCTCTGTGATGAGAAAGACAACTTTGCTATCTTTTTATCCCTACTATAGTGTCATTGTATGCTGTCAAGTTGATTCTGACTCATAGCAACCCTATAGGACAGAGTAGAACTGCCCCATAGGGTTTCCTATACTGTGATCTTTAAGGGAGTGGATTGCTAGGTCTTTTATCATGTGGAGTGGATAGTGATTTCAAACCACTGACATTTTGGTTAGCATCCAAGCGCTTAGCCATTGAGCAACCAGGGCTTACACATAGTAATTGCTTAATAAACTTGGTTTAATAAATAAATGAATGACTATAGATTTATTCTCTTTTAACATCATAAATTAACTTTTTTTTGAAACATAATATACCTGTTGACGTTTGAATTTTACTCTAGTAAATTTAAAATATAAGTCATCTTCAAGCTTCATAATTCTGTTTCTATAGAATTATTACTTTTTATCCTGACTTTCTTTTAAGGGAATTTAAGACAGTATATTTTGCCCTAAATTTCTTTATTAAGTGTTCAGATAAAATGAATGATACATGGAAATATTTTTATGTACAATTTAAAAAATGCATGTCTTCAATTTGAATTTTTAACATGAATTTCATATCTAATTATACGATTAATAAATGAGTAAATGTAAGGCCCATTATTTCCTTCAGTCACTTCCAGAGAATTGAAATTAATGTCCTAGTGCCATGTAAGAAGTTCTAAGTTTTGGTTTGTTAAAATAATTTCTCAAGTTTTGCCCCATGTCTGTAAAATTCACTATCCAGTAAAATGCCACTTTACATCTTAAAACATTTTTTAAATAAAAATACAATTGACACAGACTTCTAGTATTGTTCAAGAGTTTAAGTATTATTCATATTTGAACCAGATAGCTCTTTTGAATGAAGCATATTGGAAAAACTTGACATAATGGATTCTATTATCTCATAGCTGGACACAAAGAATTCATTCTGTTCCATTACGCGAGAATGCATTCCTTTTTTTAGACAGCCTTCTTATAAATATATCTCGGGGGTCATAACAGTCATCTAATGAGCAAGCATGAATGGCTAGTTCCAAATTCTTCATGGTTACTAATAAAAGAAACAAACATTTAAACTATATTTTAGTATTTAAGTCAGTAACATGATACCTTTATCGAAAACATTACACGTAAGAATGTAATAATCCTCACATATTTGTTCTTAGATCCCAGTGATTGTTCTGAAAGTTAGATAAAATAAAGACAGAAATTTTGGAGAAAAAATAAATGCTTACATGCTAACACTAGTGAAGAAAAGGTAGAAGATATTCTTTGGTTTGTAACACTAATCTAAATCTCATGGGAGTGAATATGGGAGAAAACATTTTTTGTTTTTATACCAGATCAGTTGTAGATCATACGACAACATAAATGAATGGACAGCTGTATCTCTCAGAAGAAAAAAAAAAGATATTCCTTTTTATTCCCAACTTCAATCCTAAATAAAACATGTTGATGCTGCTTGAAACATAAATCTTCCTTTAAAAAGCAGAATCGAGGTTCCAGAATTTAGGATAAATCACCAGAGGAGAATCTATTGGCCAGTTGCGAAAGACACGAATAGCGTAATAATATCAATAAAAATGCTGAAGTCAGGAAACCTTTTGCATTAGCATCTGATGATGATAGCAATAGCCCTAAGCACAGGTAGCATGTAGCAGAACTACTAAATTGGGCCCCTGTAAGTTATCCTTCTTCTCAGAAAGTAATGCTATATAGGTGATCTTATCATTTGTCTTTTAGGGTTATATTTTTATGCACTAGGTGGCTTTTATTATATTGACTTTAATCCTATTTTTGAAATTAGATACCTAGAGTTTCAAATGTGTAACAGCTAAAAAGTATGGTAGTTTCTATTAGAAATAGCTATGCACATATTCTTGGCCCTTTGTTAAATAGTCTAAAACTCAGAGATTTACATTAATGCGTTTATTCAAACACAGGCACACACATACACTGACATATACTTCCATGTGTTTTTGCTGGAATCCAGATTTACCCTCCCCGTTGACTGTTTAGTCATTCCTTTTCTCTGACAACTATGTTTAGTCATTGCTAATTTTTGAGCATATGCCATGGACTTCCAGAAGAACAAACCAGTCTTTCTTGGAGGAAGTACAGCCAGAATGCTCCTTAGAAGTGAGGATGGTGATACTTCATCTAGCTTACTTTGGACATGTTATCAGGAGGGACCAGTCCCTGGGGAAGGACATCATACTTCGTAAAATAGAGATTTAGCAAAAGAGAGGAAGACCTTCAGTGAGATGGATTGATACAGTGGCTGCAAAAATGGGATCAAACATACCTACTGTTGTGAGGATAGGACAAGACCGGGCAATGTTTTGTTGTGTTATACATAAGGTCACCATAAGTCACAACTGACTCAACAGCACCTAACAACAATAATTTTTGAGCCTGAAGATGGCTGCATTGATGTGCAAAAAAGAAATGCTCCTGAAGGCCCATCTATAGGTCATACTATTCACAAGAAGGAGCTGGTTGTCAGCAAAATCTTTGCTGATTATGCTGCAGAGTTAAAGGCAAATGATAAATGTTGTGACTATGATCAAATCATAGTGTATGAGATATCATTATAGCATTTAGTGCTTTCAACAGGTATTTCCAACTCAAAAAGGAATGGACATTGAGGGCAAAAGTGGTCTTTTGTTAAACAGGAGGTGGCAAAGTGGTTAAGTGCTCCGCTACTAACCAAAGGTTGGCCGTTTGAATCCACCAGCTGCTCCGTGTGAGAAAGATGTGGCAGTCTGCTTCTGTAAAGGTTTATAGCCTTAGAAACACTATGGGACAGTTCTACTCTGTCCTATAGGGTTGTATGAGTAAGAATCAACTCGACAGCAGTGGGTTTTTATTAATTTTAATGTAGTCAAATGCATCTACCTTTTTCTGTCTACTTTGTACTATTTCTGAGGATTATTTCAATGCATTTTCTGAACTACATTATATTACCTCTTATTTACTCAAGACAATACAATATGTTAGGCTCATATTTGTTATCAATTTAAGTAATGTCTGTTGTCAGTTGTCCGTGGACCACTAAAAATAATCTGTTTATTATTTCTGTCAGTCCATTTTATCTCAGTGCCTGCTAATCTGATTTTCTTTAGTTTTCGTATAATTTTTACAAAATCTTCTTTAAGCCCCATTAAAATAGAGAGATATCATGTCTCTAATTCTCTTTATCCTTTAAGCTTGTTATCCTATAAAAGAAATTAACTACAGCACAGTGGACCACATACACTTTATAAATTATGTAAGCCTGTCTTTATTCAAGCAATTAATCTTGTCCTTTAGGAAAATAATCCCAAAGTGAAATAACCCAAGTTGTCTTATATTTCCAAGAAACAGCATGCACGAAACACTGGAATTTTGCTGCTTATCTTAATTCAAAGGCCAGAAATATTTCACCCAAACACCACTTTTCTCCTAAATTAAGTTGTTCGATAACTAGATTGATAAACGTTTACTTAGGTCTGGAAAACAGTATATAGTGACATATTTATAGAAAAAGTGTGCTATTTATATACTATAGACAAAGTATGGTATGAAAATTAAGGAAGCATGTTTCTTTCAAAATGTCTTTACTTCATTTGGAGAGTGGGAGAAGACAAGTATAAATATATACATGTGTGGCCTTTTCCTATTTTTCACTGATAACAAAACTTCTAAATTGTTACAGGCAACAATATGCCTAGCTAAAATACTGTGCTACCCACTGTGAGTTTAACTTTGTTAGAAATTACTCTGTATTATTTTTGTTCTTTTAATGAATGCTTTAGAACTTTAAATACTTAAAGTGTTTCCCAATTTATCAAAATCCTATGCAGATACCTTACTAATAAAATGAGAAAAATTGTATTTAAATGTTCCTTCAAACATCTTCCAATTTTAAAAATATTATAATTTTATAAATATGTTCAAGGTTTCTACCATTTTTATTCTTTTTTTAAGTCCTGCAGTTTTTTGATGTTATAGTTCTTCATATTTAAGTGAATTCAAGTCTTACCAATTTCCTTCCTTCTTTCCTTCCTCCTTTCCTTCCTTTCTCTCTCTCTCTCTCTTATTGTGGGCTTCTTCATTCTTGAGTTCTTTATTTTGGTTCAACTTAGGCTGTATTTGAACAAAATGTAGCATCTTGTTGTTGTCTTTTATTCCAAGAAGATGTTGTGGATACTGTATTTCCTGAAAATGTTTGTTGGTGCCTTTATACTTTGCTTCATATTAAAACTCCTGGATCATACTTTCTCTCAGAACTTTAGAGTTATTTTTATTCTTTTATTGAATATTGTTTTGGAAATCTTAAGCCTGCTTGTTATCACTCATAAAAAGTGGTTTGGGTTCCATAAAAATATTTTCCGTATCATTCTAACACCAGTCAATGTTCATTGGGCTTGTATTGGTCTTTCAATGTATTGAACTGGCTAGGCTACAGTTTCCAGTCATTCAATCAAACACTAATCTAGGTGTTGCTGTGAAAGTATTTTGTAGACATTATTGAAGTACATAATCGGTTGACTTTAAGTAAGAGAGATTATCCCAGATAATCTGGTGGGCCTGATTTAATCAGTTGAAAGTCCTTTAAAGCAGAGTTAAGGCTTCCCTGAAGGATTTCTGCTATGGATAGCAGCTTCATCCTGAGCTCAAGAGTTCCAGGCTGCCCTTCATTATGACCTCTTGAATTTCAGACTTGCCCAGATAGTCCATGCAATTGCCTAAACAACTTCCTTGCCAAAACTTTCTTAATAGATATCTTCTACTGTTCTGCTTCTCTAGTTGAACCCTAACTGATACAGATTTTGGTTCTGAAAGTGGGGTGCTGGTGTAAGAATTCCTAAAAATGTGGAATTGAGCAGACTGAATTTTGAGGTGCATGAAAGAGAAAGCCTAGATTGCCTTAATAGACTGTTAATAGAAATATGTGCTCTAGAGGAAAAGCCGAGAGTGTGGGCAAACAATCTTTTGCTAATACCTCAGGAAGGTCAAAAGGTCAGAGTATTTAGTCACACAAAGACTCTTAAGTGTACAACTTATAGGGCCCTTCAGCTGTCTCAGCAGAAACCAGGAATAGAGATGAGATATTCCAGGAAAGCTCTGTGGAGGAATCTTTCTAATGGAGTAAATCCTCATGACATACATGGGAGATCCATAAGATTCTTGAGAATGTTATATCAACAGAACACCACTGGTTTGAACTAAAAGGGAGAAAACAAAAACAATAAAACAAAAATCCTCTTGCCAGCAAGTCCATTTCGACTCATAGCAACCCTATAGGACAGAGTAGAACTGCCCCATAAGGTTTCCAAGGAGTGGCTGGTGGATCTGAACTGCCGACCTTTTGGTTAGCAGCGAAGTTCATAACCACTGTGCCACCATGGCTCCAAAAACGGAAAAAGGCAGCATGAAATGAAGGAAGGCAACTAGACACCCAAAATTGTACAGGTAGGAAAAAAAAAAAAACTGATAAAACTACTTATCTGAAAGCCTGTGCCACTTTTTATGAAAAGGGAAGAATTAACCAGAGAGGATTATTTCCAGGCCTTGAAAACTAACTGAAGTAGTCAATCTGGATTTCATAGTTGAAATTACTTGGATGAATGACTCCTTTCTTCTTTTCATTTTTTTTCCTTTTGGAAAGGAAATGTCTATATCTATTATTTTAAGTCTGTCTCAGCATTTGGGAGCAGATAACTTGTTCTTGAGTTTCACAGATCCACAGATGCAGAGGAATTGTGCCCAGGATTGATAATACACAGAGCCTCATCCATACCAAATGTAGATGATTTAGATAAGATTTGGGGGTTTTGAGCTGATGAGATTTTGGATTTTGAGTTGAAGCTTTGAAGGGTTGAGACTTTTGCAGACATTGGAATGGGGCAAATTTATTTTGCATGTGAGACATATGTCAATATTCCTTCCTTCAGCTCCCTCAAATGTCATTTGGAAATGATTCCGGATATAGCATGATAGAATTTTGCAAGAACGGTGACTTATTCGCTGCTAATATCTTTTCTTCAACAACATAAATGGCAACTACAGGCATACCTCAGAGATACTGTGGGTTTGGATCCAGACCATTGCAATAAAGTAAATATTGCAATGAAGTCAAGTCACAAGAATTTTTTGGTTTCCCAGTGCATATTATATTTATGCTTACACTATACTGTAGTCTAGTAAGTGCAATAGCATTATGTCTAAAAAGACAATGTACATACCTTAATTAAAAAATACTTTATTGCTAAAAAATGCTAATCATCATCTGAGCCTTCCGCAAGTTGTAATCGTTTTGCTGGTGGAGCGTCTTACCTTGATGTTGATGGCTGCTGACTGATCAGGGTGGTGGTAACTGAAGGTTAGGGTGGCTGTGGCAATTTCTTAAAATAAGACAACAGTGGAGTTTGCCACATCGATTGACTCTTCCTTTCACAAAAGATTTCTCTGTAATATGTGATGCTGTTTGATAGCATTTTACTCATGGTACAACTTCATTTAAAACTGGAATCAATTCTCTCAAACCTTGCCACTGCTTTATCAACTAAGTTTATGAAATATTCTAAATTCTTTGCTGTCATTTCTAGAAATTTGTCCACTTCTAGGTTTTCAAACTTATAAGCGTACAATTTTTCATAGTATTCTGTTATGATACTTTTAATTTTAGTTGAGTCTGTTGTAATACCGCCCATCTTATTTCTTATTCAAGTTATTTGTTTTCCTTTTGTCAGTTTGGCCAGTAGTTTATCAATTTTGTTGATTTTTTTCAAAGAACCAGCTTTTGGTCTGCTTAACTCTTTCAGTTGTTTTTCTCTTCTCTATTTCATTTAATTCTGCTCTAATTTTTATCAATTCCTTTCTTCTGGTGTCCAAAGGCTTATTTTGCTGCTCTCTTTCTATTTGTTCCAGTTGAAGGGTTAATGTTTTGATTTTGGCCCTTTCTTCTTGTTGGATATGTGCATTTATTGCTATAAATTGACCTCTGAGCACTGTTTTTGCTGAATCCCAAAGGTTCTGGTATGATGTGTTTTCATTCTTATTTGATTCTGTGAATTTCTGTATTCTGTCCTTAATTTCTTCTATAATCCAGTAGTTTTTGAGCAAGGTGTTGTTCAGTTTCCATCTATATGATTTTTTTCCTTGCTTTATCTGTTATTGATTTCTACTTTTATGGCTTTATGGTCAGAAAAGATGCTTTGTAATATTTCAGTGCTTTGGATTCTGTTAAGGCTTGCTTTGTGGCATAAAATGTGGTCTATTCTTGAGAATGTTCCATGTGCATTGATAAAGAAAGTATACTTGGCTGCTGTTGGGTGGAGTGTTCTGCATATGTCTATGAGATCAAGTTGGTTGATTGTGGCATTCAGATCTTCCGTATCTTTATTGAACTTCTTCCTGGATATTCTGTCCTTCACTAAAGTAGTATGTTTAAGTCTCCTACTATTATTGTGGAACCGTCTATGTCTCTTAATGCTATTAGAGTTTTTTTTTTTAATGTATTTTGGAGCTCTGTGGTTGAGTGCGTAAATATTTATTATGGTTACATCTTCCTGGTGTATTGACCCTTTAATCATTATATAGTATCTTTCCTTATCCTTTGTGGTAGATTTTAGTTTAAAGTTTATTTTGTCAGAGATTAATATTGCCACTTCTGCTCTTTTTTGAGTGTTTCCTTGATATATTTTTTTCGTCCTTTGAGTTTTAGTTTGTTTGTGTCTTTAGTCTAAGGTGTGTCTCTTGTAGGCAGCATATAGACAGATTGTGTTTTTATATCCATTTTGCCACTCTCTGTCTCTTTATTGGTGCATTTAGTCCATTTACATTCAGCGTAATTATTGATAGGTATGAGTTTAGTGCTGTCATTTTGATGTATTTTTTTGTGTATGTGTGTTGTTGACAGTTTTTCTTCATTCCACTTAATTTTCTATGCTGAGTCGTTTTTCTTTATGTATATTCTTTTCATCGTTGTTGATTTTGTATTTGCGAAGTCTTTATGTTTCTCTTGTTTTTTTATTTTATGTGTAGGATTATTAGTTTCCTTTCTGGTTACCTTAATATTTACCCCTATTTTTCTAAGTTTAAACCAATCTTTTGTTTCTTTATATATCCTTCACTTCCTGTATATGAAAGATCTATGACTACATTATTTAGTCCCTCTTTTTTGTTTTAACGTTGTCATCTTTTACATATTGACGTCTCTCTTTCCCTATTTTCAGTGTTTTAGCTTTGGTTTATTTTTGTGACTTCCCTATCTGGGTTTATATCTGTTTGTTCTGTTCTGTGTTCTAGTCTTTGGTTGTTGTCATGGATTGAATTATGTTCCCCAAAAAATGTGCGTATCAGTTTGGCTGGGCCATGATTCCCAATATTGTGTGATTTTCCCATGTGTGGTAAATCGTGCCTGTATGATGTCAATAAGGGAGGATGGTTGGCAGTTGTGTTAGTGAGGCAGGACTCAATTTACAAGACTGGATTGTGTCCTGAGGCAATCTCTTGAGATATAAAAGACAGAAGTGAGCAGTGAGACAGGGGGACCTCAAACCATCAAGAAAGCAGTGCCGGGAGCAGAGCGCATCCTTTGGACTGGGGTCCCTGTGCAGAGAAGCTCCTAGTCTGGGGAAACACTGAATAGAAGAAGGCTGAAAGAGAGAAAAAACCTTCCTCTGGAGCTGATGCCCTGAATTTGGACTTTTAGCCTACTTTGACTGTGAGGAAATAAACTTCTCTTCATTAAAACCATCCACTTGTGGTATTTCTGTTATAGCAGCACTAGGTGACTAAGACAGTTGTTATCTGATGTTATTGATTTTCTGAATGGAGGACTTCCTTTAGTATTTCTTGTAATTTTGGTTTGTTTTTTACAAATTCCCTAAACTTCTGTTTATCTGGAAATGCCCTGATTTTACCATCATATTTGAGAGACAGTTTTGCTGGATATATAATTCTTGGCTGGCAGTTTTTTTCCTTCAAGGCTTTATATATGTCACACCATTGCCTTCTTGCCTGCATGGTTTCTGCTGAGTAGTCAGAGCTTAGTCTTATTGACTCTCCTTTGTAAGTGACTTTTCGTTTATCCCTAGCCACTCTTAAAATTCTTTCTTTATCTTTGGTTTTGGCAAGTTATATTATAATATGTCTTGGTGACTTTCTTTTGGGATCTACCTTGTGTGGGGTTTGATGAGCTTCTTGGATAGACAGCTTCTCATCTTTCACGATATCAGGGAAGTTTTGTGGCAACAAATCTTCAACAGTTCTCTCTGTATTTTCTGTTATCCCCCTATTCTGTTATTCCAATCACTCACAGGTTATTCCTCTTGATAGAGTCCCACATAATTCTTGGGGTTTCTTCATTTTTTAAAATTCTTTTATCAGATTTTTCCTCAAATAAGTTGGTATCATGTGCTTTATCTCCAATCTCACTAATTCTGACTTACATTGCCTTAATTCTGCTCCTATGACTTTCTATTGAGTTGCCTAATTCTGAAATTTTATTGTTAACCTTTTGGATTTCTGTTTGCTGTCTCTCTGTGGATTCTTCCAGCCTGTTAAATTTGTCATTATGCTCTTGTATAACCGTCTTAAATTCCTCTGTTGCTTTGCCTGTGTGTTCCTTGGCTTGTTCTGCATTTTGCCTAATCTGCTTTGTGATATCTTGAAGAGTTCTGTATGTTAACTTTTAAATTCTACCTCTGGGAATTCCAATAAGTTGTCTTTCTCCAGAAGGTTTCTTGAGCCTTTGTTTTGGTGGCTTGCTGAAGCCATCATGATCTACCTCTTTATGTGATTTGATATTGACATCATCCTTGGTAAAGTAGAGGGTCAACTAAAAGGCGGAAGACTCTCAATGAGATGGATTGACACAGTGGCTGGAACAGTGGACTCAAACATAGCAACAATTGTGAGGATAGCACAGGCCAGGTAGTGTTTTATTCTGTTGTACATAGGGTCACTATGAGTTGCAACCAACTCAGGGACACCTAACAACAACATGAGCTAGAGTCGTTAGTTACATTCTCTGCTTCTCCCTCAGTTATATTCTTTGCTTCTTCCATGGTCCTTCCATACATCTAGGTTTATCACTCTGTCAGAGGGTTTCTGTGGGGGGGGGGGTCCTTCAGAACTGTGACTTTTTGTTTCAAAGATATCTGTATCTTCTTCAAGATCTGAGGAGATCTGTGTCAGCTCTAGGCATTGCTTCTCATTTAGGTCTGAATTTTGCTGTTTCTGACATATATTGTTCCATGTTATTCAAGATTATGGGCATTTCCATGTTTGACTAAAGATACAGTTATATTTGTAT
Organism: Trichechus manatus latirostris; assembly: GCF_000243295.1. Lineage (NCBI taxonomy): Eukaryota > Metazoa > Chordata > Mammalia > Sirenia > Trichechidae > Trichechus > Trichechus manatus. The sequence goes on from NW_004443995.1 coordinate 8,003,173, forward strand.
TCTTGATAGATTAAAGAATAGTTTTCTTAGCTATTATGGAAGAGAAGGAGAGAAAAAAATGTGTTTTAACTCTCACCAGAGATATTAGTACTTATTGCTATTTATAAGTAAATCAGAAGTAGGAAATCTGACATTTGTTAAATAAGTAAATGTTTCTACTTATTGTCTTGTGCCCAAACTTGTTCAGAAAAAAAAATTAAGCGATTATATTTTTGGATAATAAATAAACAGACCTGAAATTGTAGAAGTTTTTACTAGTTTTTGAGCCTTGGTGGCCAAGTGGTTAAGAGCTTGGCTGCTAATCAAAAAGGTCGGCAGTTTGAATTCATCAGCCGCCACTTGGAAATGCTATAGAACAGTTCTACTCTGTCCCATAGGGTTGCTGTGAGTTGGAATCGACTTGACAGCAACAGTTCTGGTTTTATTAGTATTGAGAAATGTAAATGATTCTGGAAAGTAAAGTCCATTAAGCTAGAGAATGGTTCTAGATATTAAAGACAGAATTTATTAAAACAAACAAACATATATTTGGTATTCATTTGGAAAAATCCATCAGAATCGAGTCTCACTTATTTGGAGTTTATGTTTTTATTGCATGAAATAGCTTGGTGTTATTTTGTCTCCTAAATCTGAAAAAAGTCCTAAGCACATGAAAGGGCAGACAAATATTTTTTGTTTTTGTTACTATTTTTGCTTGCCAGTATGTTATAATTGCTGAGTAAAAGGGAAACCCGTTGCTGTGAGTCGGTTCTGACTCATAATGATCCTATAGGACAGAGTAGAACTGCCCCATAGGGTTTCCAAGGGGTGACTAGTGGATTTGAACTGCTAACCTTTTGGTTAGCAGCCTGAGCTCTTAACCACTGTGCCACCAGGGCTCCAGTATGGGATAGTAGTACTTAAAATATTGAATGTGTATAAATAGTGCCAACTTCCTCCCCAATAAACCTTTTAAAACTGGTATTACTAATGAAATAGCCTAAAAATGGGTTTTAATTCCCCCTAGCTTTTATGTATGTGTGTGTGTACATATATATATGCCAAAAAATGCCAAAAAAAAAAAAAAAGAAAATGTCAATCAGTGGCAAGAAAAACAAGGAGACTGGATAATTCAAAATCTAACAGTTAAAAGTGCTTATATTTAATCACTGGAATTTTAATGCTTTCAACCTAGCAGGTAAATTTCTTTGTTAAATACTCTTCCAAAAAACATGAAAAGAAGTATTTTGTGAACTATGTATGGTGAGCCTAAGAAAAGCTGGCAGTGTGTGCTCTCAAGTTTTAAGAATTTTTTCTTATTCTATTACTCTCGCAAGTGAGAGCATTTAAACTAAGCTGGGAGAAGCATTTGTATTTAGTCTGTCAGATTAAAGTCATATTAATGAATTCAGTCTGGCCATCCTGAGACTTGTATCTTCAGAGAAAATGAAGGGTGTATGTTTTAACATAGAATGTTTAAAATTATCATTATACTCCAAACATTTATTTAGACAGTGTTTGCACACCCCTGCGCACACACACAGACATATACATACACACACACAGGCTTTTGGAAGAAAAAAATACCTCTTGAAAGAAATTCTTATAATTCTATTGGAATTATTAACCACAATTATTTTAATGTTTTGGGCAAACTATACGATATTTTTATGTATAGTAACAGGATCTGTGTTTCCCTCTAAATTTCATTAAGACAGAAAAAAGTCTTTTAGCTTTTGCTATACACCTCTTGAAAATGTATCTAACTTGCCTAGAAGTCTAAAAAGTTTTTTGAAAATTGACATGTAAATAAAATTAGAATGTTAGCATATTTCTTCATGAATTCTATGTATTTATTCCACTGAAAAGGTGGACCTTTTGAAATAACCATACTTTGGTTACTGAAAAATCAGATGACTGTGATCACCCAATTCTCTGTTTTATAATAGTTTTGATTTGATTTATAAAGGTATGTATCAAAGGCATGATTTTCACGCTTTTAATCTTTGAGATATACAGTAAGGAACATTCTTATGAAATTCACAATGTGTGCCTCTTTTCATGATCTGAGGGTATTTAAAAGCGGTACTATTTGCTATACTTTAGCAACTTTTAGGTAATTTGTACCCTTATTTGTATCCTTCACTCTCACTCGAGTGTTAATGAACATTTTTACTCTTGGTTAAATTAATTACTGTCGCTATTTAATTGTAATGTAAGATCAGTGGTCCATGCATTTATTTTTTGCAGGTTGTATCATTCGGTGACATATTGTTTATCTGTCTTCTCAACTGTTTGCCCTTTGGTTTTGAATCTAAATGTTTTACTCCTTCACCAATGATCTTTAAGATCTTGTATTTCAGCTAAAAATAAATTAAGTGTAAGGAAATTTCATTAATTCAAGAATGGGACTGTCTTTAGATCTGTTTTCCATTGTTTAAGACATATATAGTTTTTCATACTGATAAATTGGTATCCTTTTTTAAAATTACTAATGGATGGAAAAGGCTTAGATAAAAATGGCATGACAAAAAAGTATGACGTTCACTTCTTTCAATTCAAAGAAAATGAATGCAACATAATGTGATTTAACTGAACAGTAACGTGGTATTAAAAGTACAAAACTTAGAAACTGGTCATTTATAGTGGGCTATGAATTATTTGACCACCAGTTCAAGCTTACATATAACCCCACAGGGAAAATGTCACATGACTGGTCATTGGCCCATGAAAGATAAATTAGCATTTTGAATATATAATAATCATAATGGGTAAAAACCTCTATTACCTGCTGCCATTGTTCTTAGCCTACTAAGTTTATGTTAAGAGGAAGGCTATAAAGTAGATTTTTGCCCCAAATAGTGATACATTTAGTTACATAACAGTGCAGGTATGGGGTAAAGGTAAAGGATTAGGCTATTTCTACCCATACTTGTCAATACTTGTCAATAATAGACTTCAATAACTAGGTCTGCCATTTGGTTCAATAACCTAAGGTCACTAGTAAAGCCTTGTTAGCCACTTAACTCTCCATGATGCACTTTGGACTGATCCTGAATTTAATAATTCATATACATACCCTTTTTAAGTATTGTATTGTTGCTGGAATTTATGTTAAAGGTAAGACATCTTAGGAAGAAACTGAAAATTTTGAAATTTCTTTAAGTCTAAGGTTCTCACCGTTCAGTGTAAAGTATTGTTCATCCGTTTGAGATTTTGTTGCTTATGCATTTTTGTTGTTAAAATGTCCTTAAGTAATAATAAAAAAGGAACAATTGTGATGATAGATGGTCTTTATTTTTATCATCCTTAGCAGAACGTAAAGCTGACAGCTTTATGTCAATTTCCTAATTTAAAAATTTTTACAATTAACTTTTTTTTTTTTTTTAATTACTGTGAACCCTGACATACTGTCTTGAGTATTCAAGTTCAGATTCTGCAGGAGGGAGGCAATAAGCTCTCAATAATATAGAGCCTGGTTTGAGAGAGAGCAAGTAGGGCATCTTTGGGTTCTCTGAGAACTTACCACCCTGAACAATAAGTATATTGAGTCTCACTTATCTGAGAGGCAGGAGAAACTAGAGGTGACTAAAGAAGTCACACTCTGGGATTTTATACAAGTTTACATCTCTAGCAAACTGAGTGGGTAATAGTTAGTCTGTGAAAAGGGGTTTGGATCCGAGGGTTCTACAATGACCCCTACAAAATGAGTTCTTGTGGAGAAGGCAAGAATCAGAAAACTGACTGGGAAGAGCCAGGAGATGCTGCTTTGTGAGAGAAACCATGGCGGTGACTAGCAGCCTGTATTTTACAGGGACAGCTGAAGTAGTCTGGAAGTAGGCTTCAAAGGGAGAGACCACCACTAGTTGACTAGCAATCTATGAAGCCACTAACAGTCCCAGGATACCAGGAACTATGTGTTAATACAATGTGGCATCCTGGTTAAATGGACAGGTTTTGAAGTTAGACAGAATTAGGCTTAGATTCTAGCTCTTCCACTCACTCACTAGTGAGGAGGTCTTGAAAATCCTCTGTAACATCTCTGTGCCTTAGTGCCCTTAGTTGTGAAAAGAGTACGATAATAATGAAGTCATGGGATTTTCAACAAATTAAATACATGTGATTTTAGGATTAAATAAGCTAGTGTATGTAACACAAACCTGGTGGCACAGTGGTTAAGTGTTTCGCTGCTAACCAAAAAGTCGGCAGTGCGAACCATCCACCAGCCACTCCTTGGAAACCCTATTGGGCAGTTCTACTCTGTCCTATAGTGTCGCTATGAGTCAGAATTGACTCGATGGCAACGGGTATATATAATGTATGTAACCTGTTTAGCACACTACCTGCCGTATACTAAGCTCTCAGTAAATACTAGCAATTATTATCATATTCAGTCATTAATTAAAAAGACTTTAATGACCCTTTCTAAGTTTCAGGTATGGGGCTAGGTGCTAGGAGGTAAAATGGTTAGCAAAAAATCATGAATCTTGCCCTGCTAGAGCTTATTGCCTGGTGAGGGAGATGGGTATTAATCAAATAATAATATAAACAATACAATTACAAACTCCAATAAGTGTAATGGAGGAAAGGCACAGAGAGAAATAACTCTGAGGTCATATAATGTGGAGGCTTAATCTAGTTTGAGTGGGAGAAGAGACAACTTTGGAGAGAGATATGAAAGTGGTGTAGAAGTCAACGAGGCAATGGAAAGACTGGTTTGTGAGGAGAATATCACAGGTAGACAGAGCATCTTTACAAAGGTTCTGAAGCAGGAGGAAGCAACGTGTGTTTCAGAAGCTGAAATAAGTCCAGGGTAAATAGATGGAGGTAGAGGCAGTGGCCAGAAGGTTCAGAACCTTCTAGATCATAGTAAGGAGCCAGGCATTATTTTAAGAGCATCAGGAAGCCATTGCAAGGGTTTAAATAGGAGAATGTGTGATTGGGTTTGCATTTTAAAGATCTGGTTGCTGTTCAGAGACAAGAATGAACAGGGCCAAGAGTAATCTAAAGAAGACCAGTTAGGAGGCAAATGCATTTACATAAAAATAGGTGATAGATTTTCTAGATGCTGGTTATGAAGAGTGAGGCAAGTATCAAGGAAGTCTCTCAGTTTTGTAGGTTGTGCCATTAGATGGATGTTAGTTACTGAGACAGGGAGCCCTGGCACAGGACAGGCTTTGGCTTGCAGACTTTGAGATGCCTAATTGTTAGTGAAGTGAACTTGTTAATTAGGCAACTGAACATCTTTGATTTTACCATATTTCATTAATTTTCATATTTTAATATCTCTGAATTGTGCTATGTGTATGACCAATGGCAAGCCATTGTTAAATCGTCAGTCTTTTATAAAATTCCTAGTGGTATATAAAATTATGGTGCTATCATAATCTGGAATGTCAGATTCAATGAAATATGGTATTTATTGGTGCTATTGCTAATACTAATAACAACAAGGAAGATTATTCTAATACCAATTAGTAGCCCATGAGGCACTGATGAACCAAAAATTTCTGGAACTGGCAGAAACCCCCAGGACACTGGTCAATATTCCACAGGAACTGCTGACCCTTAAAGTATCCAAAATAGTGTGAAGAGTGACCAGAAAGGGCAATGGCTTCAGGAATATAGCTTCTTTGCCACCCACCCACCCAAGGCACAAGCAAGAGGGGGGAAAAGACTGGAAGCTGTTATCGTGATGTAATGTGGACAATTTTATTACTATGCTGAGCCAGAGAGAAGTTATTTAACTTGCTTCAGCTTACACAACTTTTTAATGGCAGATCCAGGAATCACACCCAAACTGGGTAGCTCTAGAGCCCCTGCTCTCAACTGCTGCTGCTTCCTCTCAATGAAGATAATTAACCACCTGGTGACCTGTGAGATTTAGTTATGGAAATTGAGTGGGCTTTTGCCACGGAACCAGGACTACCCATTGACCATTTCCATCAAGTCGATTCTAACTCATGTTGTTGCTGTTGTTGGGTGCTGTTGAGTCGGTTCTAACACATAGCAATCATATGTACAACAGAACAGAACATTGCCCAGTCCTGCACCATCCTCACAATCGTTGTTAGGCTTGAGCCCATTGTTGCAGCCACTGTGTCAGTCCATCTCATTGAGAATCTTTCTCTTTTTCACTGACCCTCTACCTTACCAAGCATGATGTCCTTCTCCAGAGACTGGTAACTCCTGATAACATGTCCAAAGTATGTGAGATATAGTCTTGCCATCCTTGCTTCTAAGGAATATTCTGGCTGAACTTCTTCTCAGATAGATGTGTTCATTCTTTTGGCAGTCTATGATATATTCAATATTCTTTGCCAACACTATAATTCAAAGACATAAATTCTTCTTCAGTCTTCCTTATTCATTGTCTAGCTTTCGCATGCATATGAGACAATTGAAAACACCATAGCATGGGTCAGGCACGTTAGTCTCCAAAGTGATATCTTTGCTTTTTAGCATTTTAAAGAGGTCTTTTGCAGCACATTTACCCAATGCAATGCGTCGTTTGATTTCTTGACTACTGCTTCCATGGGTGTTGATTGTAGATCCAAGTAAAACGAAATCCTTGACAACTTCAAAGTTTTCTCCATTTATCATGACGTTGCTTATTGGTCCAGTTGTGAAGATTTTTGTTTTCTTTATGTTGAAGTGGAATCCATACTGAAGGCTGTAGTCTTTGATCTTTATCAGTAAGTGCTTCAAGTTCTCTTCACTTTCAGCAAGGAAGGTTGTCATCTGCATAACGCAGATTGTTAATGATTCTTCCTCCAATCCTGTTGCTCTGTTCTTCTTCATATAGTCCAGCTTCTCGGATTATTTGCTCAGCGTACAGACTGAATAAGTATGGTGAAAGGATACAACCCTGACGTGCTTTATTTTTCTGACTTTAAACAACACAGTATCCTGTAGTTCTGTTCAAACGACTGCCTCTTGATCTAAGTAGAGGTTCCTTAAGAGCACAATTAAGTGTTGTGGAATTCCCATTCTTTGTAATGTTGTCCATAATTTGTTATGATCCACACAGTCGAATGCCTTTGCATAGTCAATAAAACACAGGTAAACATCTTCTGGTATTCTCTGCTTTCAGCCAAGATCCATCTGACATCAGCAATGATAACCCTCGATCCACTTCTTCTTCTGAATCCAGCTTGAATTTCTGGCAGTTCCCTGTTTATGTACTGCTGCAGCCACTTTTGAATGATTTCTGACTCATAGAGACCCTATATCCAAACCAAACCCATTACTGTGGAGTTGATTTCAACTCATAGTGACCCTATAGGGATAGAACAGAACTGCCCGTAGGATTTCCAAGGCTGTAATCTTTACAGAAGCAGACTGCCATATCTTTCTCCCATGGAGAGCCTGGTGGGTTCAAACTATCAGCCTTTCAGTTAGCAGCCAAACACTTTACCCCTGAGCCACGAAGTCTCCCAGAGACCCTATATAGGCACATAGAAATGTAAGATCTCCAAAACTGTACTACATTAATGGCCTGGTGAAAAGAGTTAAGAAAAAGCTCTTATTCTCTTGAGTTCTGAGAATAGTATTATTACATTTAAATTCAGTGTAGTAATATTGACTGAGTAGTGTATTAAAAGAACGGTGCTCTATAAGTAGCAAAAATTATCAATATCAGCAACAAAAACTAAATTCCTATTTTTCTCTTGAAATGACATGTAATAAAATAGGAAGAAAACAACTTTTTTTTTAGTACATTCTGGAGTTTTGTTAAAAAATGAAAAGCACTTATTTGTAATCAACTTTGAAAGACATTTCAAAGGAAAGAACAATCATTCACAATTCATAGAGCCTTGTTTATATAAGCTTCAAGGCTCCATTTACATTACCCAATGGCAAATTTTGACATTAGCAACGCACTGAGCTAGAAAACTTCAGTGTGTGTCCAATGCTACAGTTATCATTATACCATGCCATCCTTGCAAGTTTAACACTCCACAGGCTGCATGTTTTTCTACTTAGTCTTCAATCAGGATAAGCCAGGAATACAGAAAGTGGCAGTTCTACATTCTCCACCACGTAGATTTTAATATAGGCATTTTATTTTTCCTGAAATTTCCTGAAATTGTCTTTATGGAAAATAAAATGCTTTATTAAAACTGATAAGCATAATCCTTCCAATTAATGGTACTAAACATCTTCTTCTTCTTTTTTTTTTAAAGATAAAATGAATTTGAAAACTATAAAGGGGAGGGAGAGGGGAGGTCTTAAGTGCAATTTGTCCTTTCACACTAAACGGCTGCTATTACTCCTGGTTTTTCCTACTTCATTTGTTGTTGTTTGTTTATGATTTCAAAGAGAGAAGTTCTGATCTATTTCATTTCCCTATTTTATTTGTTGTATTTAGTTTAGTTATATGATTCCTAAGAAGCCCTGGTGTTCCAGTGGCTAAAGCTCCTGGCTGCTAACCGAAGGGTCGGTGGTTCAAACCCACCAGAGACTCCTCGGGAGAAAAGACCTGGTGACCTGCTAAAGATTACAGCCTAGGAAACCCTGGGGGACAGTTCCACTCTGTCATATATAGAGTTGCTATGAGTTGGAATCAACTAGACAACACACAACAACAACATGTGATTTCCTATGGATTTAAGGATTAAATTCCATTCTTACCTTCCTTCACAAGGGGAGTAGGTATCTACAGTCTGAGCATCTCCTTGCTCATCCTTTTGGAGTAAATTGTTTCAGGAGACTGCCTCATTGGATTTTAGAACACTGGTAGACTGATATTACAAACTGGAGACCCAAGGGCCATAGCCAGATAGTTAATTACTTTGAACTTAAAGTTATCTTTTAATTTCAGTTTTCTCATCTACTAGTTACTGAAGGTCATGTTCATATAACAAAGCTATGTTTACAAATACGAGTTTCCTCAGATAATCCAAGTCTAATTTCATCATTTACAGACTGAGACTGTTACTTTACTTCTCTGGGCCTCAGTTTCTTCATGTAAAATAAAAACAATAATAGGGTCTAGCTCATAGGTATATTAAAACCAAATTAGTTCATATGTTAAAGCACTTGGAACAATTCCCTGCATATAGTTAAATCCGTACCTGTCATTGTCATTTCCAACTCATGGCAACCCCACGTGTTTCAGTGCAGAACTGCGCTCCATGGGATTTTCAATGGCTAAAATTATACAGAAAGAGCCCTGGTGGCACAAATATTAAGCACTTGGCTCCTAACTGAAAGGTTGGCAGTTTGAACCCACCCAGTGTCTCCATGGGAGAAAGACCTGGCAATCTGCTTCCGTAAAGATTATAGTCAAGAAAACCCTATGGGGCAGTTCTACTCTGTCACATGGGAGCACTGTGAGTAGGAATGGACTCCATAATACCTAACAACAATCTTACGGAAGTAAATCACCAGCCAGGCCTTTCTTCTGCAGCACCACTGGGTGGAGTTGAACCTCCAACCTTTTGGTTAGTAGTCAAGTGCAAACCATTTGTAACATCCAGTGTCCATGCTATATAAATGTTTGTCTAAGAAAAAAAAATCAACCATAGCATATGCATTATTATATTCTCTTAAAAAATAGCCAAAGAATATTAATTCTTTCAGTAGTTCCAGTTTCTGGAACTTTACATTTACTCAATAGTTTTGTCAGATTAATCTGATTTTGTTGTTTAAAGGCTGACAAAAATAAAAATATATGGTTGTACTATGTATAATGTGAATACTGTTCATTGATTATCTTAATTTTTTTCCACAGCTATAAACTATGTTGCTTTAAATTGATAGTGTTTGAAGATGATATTAGTAAAGCCCTTACTCTTTAATTTTCTCTAAGTATTTTAACAGTAAGATTTTTGGTGAAGTATCTTTGGCTAAGAAAATCTTTGTTTTTAGTGTAACCATTAACATCCAAATTGCATTCCATAAAAGAAACACATTAGACATTTTATAAAATATCAAAGTTTAAGTTTTGGTATTCTTTTTTTTTTAACAGATGACCACGAAAGATATTCTGAATTAATCAAGAAGTTCAAAGCAGTTGAAATGATATTCACACTCTATCCTCCTCTCGGTGCCCACGTGATTAAAAATACACAACTTAAATCAACTTGGCTAAGACCCATAATAAATGGGGAAGAAGGATATAAATATATAGGTAAGATGCTAAACCTTATTATTTCTTTTATAATAAAGATGAAATGACACTTTAAGCTATTTCATTCTCATTCATCACTTCAAGGATGTGTGGTGATACATAGGCTATTTAGAATATTCTCATTATTTCTTAGGTATTATGCTTACAATTAAAAAATTGGTCATTTTGCAATTTGGTGCCTCCACTAGAATATAAACTAAAGACTGTTGTTTTGTGTGCTTCTGTATGCCTAGTGTCTAATAAAGTGCCTGTCTAATAGTAACAGGACTCAATAAATATTTGCTGAATGAATAAATGAATGTCTTTGACATGTTTTCAGCTGTTAGGTTCTTGTAAATGAGAAAGATCTTGAAAGGACAAGATCTTTAACACTTAGATAAAATTTTCCCTAAATGTATAGCTCTATATATGATTAGGCAAAACTGCTGCAAAAGACTTCTTTAAAGTGTTAAAAAGCAAAAGATTACACTTTGAGGACTAAGGTGCACCTGATCCAAGCCATAGTATTTTTTAATCACCTCGTATGCATGTGAAACTGGACAATGAATAAGGGAGACCAAACAAAAATTGATGACTTTGAATTATGGTATTTGCGAAGAACATTGAGTATACCATGGACTGCCAGAAGAATGAACAAATCTGTCTTGGAAGAAGTACAGCCAGAATGCTCCTTAGAAGGGAGGATGGTGAGACTTCATCTCATGTACTTTGTACATGTGATTAGAAAGGACCAGTCCCTGGAGAAGGACATCATGCTTTGTAAAGTAGAGGGTCAGTGAAAAAGAGGAAGACCCTCAACGAGATGGATCAAAACAGTGGCTGCAACAATGAGCTCAAACATAATCTGATTGTGAGGATGGCGCAGGACATGGCAGTGTTCTGTTCTGTTGTACACAGGGTCACTGTGTGTCAGAACCGACTTGATGGCACACAACAACAACAACAATTTTAAAATAAAAATATAAATTAGTTATGTGCTATCATAAGTGAACTTAGGTATACGATCTATAGCAAGATAAAAAGGATTATGAAATTTCAAGTATTATGGATTTTTGTTAGAACCTAATATTACATTTTTTTAGAATGCGGAAATTATCGAAAAATATCATTAATATCACACACAAGTAAAATCTTGCTGAAGATCATTCAAAAGCGGTTGCATCAGTACATCAACAGAGAACTACCAGAAGTCCAAGGTGGATTCAGAAGAGGACATGGAACTAGGGATATCAGTGCTGATGTCAGACATATCTTGGCTGAAAGCAGACAATACCAGAAAGATGTTTACCTGTGTTTTATTGACTATGTAAAGGCATTTGACTGTGTGGATCATAACAAATTATGGATAACATTGCAAAGAATAGAAATTGCAGAACACTTAATTGTGCTCATGAGGAACCTGTACATAGACCAAAAGGCAGTCCTTCAAACAGAACAAGGGAATACTGCATGGTTTAAAATCAGAAAAGGTGCGCATCAGGGTTGTACCCTTTCACCATACTTATTCAATTGATATACTGAGCAAATAATCCTAGAAGCTGGAGTATATGAAGAAAAACACAGCATCAGGATTGCAGGAAGACTCATTAACAACCTGCATATGCAGATGACACAACTTTGCTTGCTGGAAGCCAAGGGGATTTGAAGCACTTACTGATGAAGATCAAAGACTTCAACCTTCAGTATGGATTGCACATCAACATAAAGAAAACAGAAATCCTCACAACTGGACCAATAAGCAACATCATGATAAATGGAGAAAACACTGAAGTTGTCAAGGATTTCATTTTACTTGGATCCACTATCAATGCCCATGGAAGCAGCAGTCAAGAAGTCAGATGACTTATCACATTGGGCAAATCTGCTGCAAAAAATCTCTTTCAAGTGTTGAAAAGCAAGGATGTCACTCTGAGGACCAAGGTGTGCCTGACTCAAACCATGGTATTTTCAAACACCTCATATGCATGTGAAAGCTGGACAATGAATAAGGAAGACCAAAGAAGAGTTGATGCCTTTGAATTATGGTGTTGGTGAAGAATATTGAATATACCATGGACTGCCACAAGAATGAACAAATCTTACTTGGAAGAAGTACAGCTAGAATGCTCCTTAGAAGCAACAATGGCAAGACTTTGCCTCAAATACTTTGGACATGTTATCAGGAGGGACCAGTCCCTGGAGAAGGACATCATGCTTGGTAAAGTAGAAGGTCAGGGAAAGAGATGAAGACCCTCAATGAGATGGACTGACACAATGGCTGCAATGACGGGCTCAAGCATAGCAAGGATTGTGAGGATGGCGCAGGTCTGGGCAGTGTTTCATACTATCGTACATGGGGTCACTGTGAGTCAGAACCAACTCTACGGCACCTAACGACAACAACAACCTGCTTTTGTTACTCTTTAGCTGCTTACCTTGTGTCTTAGTTACCCGGTGCTGCTGTAACACAAATACCACAAGTGACTTTAAAGAACAGACATTTATTTTCTCACAATTCAGGAGGCTAGAAGTCTAAATTCTGGGTACCAGCCGTAGGGGAAGGCTCTCTCTCTCTGGTCTCTTGGCAAAAATGCTTGTCTCTTTCAGCTTCTATAGGCCTGGCATTACTATGTTTCTTTAAGATCTTCTTATGGCATCTTCCCCACCCCTACCCCCACCCCTATTTTTGCTTGCTTCCATATCTAATTTTCTCTTTTTATAACAGGGAAGTGGTTAGGTTTAGTACACACCATACACTGATACGGCCTTATTAATATAGCAAAGAAAACCCTATTCCCAAACAAGATTACATTCACAGGTACAATTACAATTCCAACAAAAATTTTGTGGGGGCACAATTCAATCCATAACACCTTGTATTATGGTGTCAGCGTTTCTGCATAGCATTTCTCACTGCCTGGGATTGTATTATGTGTTTGCTTATTGTTCTGGAAAGGCTGAATCATAGAGTAGTTGTATGTATTACACTTTAAGAAATGGCTAAACTGTTTTGCAAAATGGTTATATCATTTCACATTTTCCACCAGCAGAGAGAGGACAGTTACATGTGCTTAACATCTAGACCAGCACTTGGTATGTTAAGACTTCCTAATTTAGCCGTTCTAGTGGGTGTATATTGGTATCTTATTGTGGTTAAGTTTGCATTTCTCTAATAATTAGTGATATTCAGCATTTTTTCATGTGCTAATTTGTCATTAATATATCATTTTTGGTGAGATATCTATTCAGATCTTTTGGCTATTTTTATATTGGTTTATTTATTTTTTTATTATTGAGTTTTGAAAATCCTTTAGATACTATGGATACAAGTCCATTACATATATACTTTGCAAATAGTTTTTCCCAGTCTATGGCTTGTCTTTTTAGTCTTTTAATGATATATTTGGAGCACAGAAGTTTTTAATTTTGATGAAGTTTAAATGTATACATTTTGACATACATATATACCCATGAAGATATAACTACAATCAAGAAGAAGTTTTGATTTACTAATTTATTATTTTATGACTCATGCTTTTGCAGTCATAGCCAAGAAGTTTTACCCTAACCTTTGATCACAAAGGTTTTCTTCTGGAAGCTTTATAGGTTTACATCTTGTATTTAGATATATGATATGTTTTGAGTTAATGTTTTTCTCAAGGTATAGATTGAAGTTCAATTTTTTTTTACAGATTGATATTCAAATGTTGCAACACTCTGCTGAAAAGACTGTCTTTCATCTATGAATTGACTGCATTTTTGTCAAAACCTAATAGACAAAAGAAGATATACAAATGGCAAATAAGCATATAAAAAGATACTCAACCTCATTAAGCCCATTGTCATCAAGTCTCAAGTCAATTCTGACTCATAGCAACCCTATAGGACAGAGTAGAACTGCCCCATAGGGTTTCCAAGGAGCGCCTGGTGGATTAGAATTGCCAACCTTTTAATTAGCAGCCAATCTCTTAACCACTGCACCACTAGGGCTTCCAACAGCATCAGTCATTAGGAAATTACAAATTAAAACAACAATGAGCTACAACTACACTTACTGTTGTTTTTGTTGTTAGGTGCCTCCAGTCAGTTCTGACTCATAGCAACCTTATGTATAACAGAATGAAACATTATCTGGTCCTGCGCCATCTTCATCTTCACAATCGTTGCTATGTTTGAGTCCATTGTTGTAACCACTGTGTCAAACCATTTCCTTGAGGGCCTTTCTCTTTTTAGCCGATTCTCTACTTTACCAAGCATAATGTCCTTCTCCAGGGATTAGTTCCTCCTGAAAACATGTCCAAAACATGTCCAAAGTATCCTCACTTCTAAGAAGCATTCTGGCTATACTTTAAGACAGATTTGTTTGTTCTTCTGGCAGCCCATGGTATATTCAGTATTCTTCACCAACAGCATAATTCAAATCCATCAATTCTCCCTCGGTCTTTCTTATTCATTGTCCAGCTTTCGCATGCATATGAGGTAATTGAAACTATCATGGCCGCTCAGACACACCTTAGTGCTCAAAGTGACTTCTTTGCCTTTGAGCAATTTAAAGTTTTTTAAGTCCAATGCAGTATGTCATTTGATTTCTTGATTACTGCTTCCATGGGCATCGACTGTGGATCCAAGTAAAATTAAATCCTTGACAACTTCAATATTTTTTCCATTTATTGTGATGTTGCTTATTGGTCCAGTTGTGAGGATTTTTGTTTCTTTATGTTGAGGTGTAATCCATACTGAAGGCTGTGGTCTTTGGTCTTCATCAGTAAGTGTTCCAAATTCTTTTCATGTTCAACAAGCAAGGTTGTTCCATCTGCATATTGCAGGTTGTTAGTTATTCTTTCTAGAATCTACAGTTCTTCTTCATATATAGTCCAGATTCTTGGATTATTTGCTCAGCATACGGATTGAATAAATATGATGAAAAGATACAACCCTGACACACACTTTCTGATTTTAAACCACACAGTATCACCTTGTTTTGTTCTAACGACTGTCTCTTGGTCTATGTACATGTTCTACATGAGCACAATTAAGTGTTCTGTAATTCCCATTCCTTCCAGTGTCATCCATAATTTGCTATGAGCCACACAGTAAATGCCTTTGCATAGTCAATAAAACATAGGTAAATATCTTTTAGGTATTCTTTGCTTTCAGCCAAGATCCATCTGATATTAGCAATGATATCCCTAGTTCCATGTCCTTTTCTGAATCCAGCTTGGACTTCTGGTAGTTCTCTGTCGATGTACTGATGCAACCACTTTTGAATGATGTTCAGCAAGATTTTACTTGTGTGTGATATTAATGATATTGTTTGATAATTACCACATTCAATTAAATCACCTTTCTTTGGAATAGGCACATGTATGGATCTCTTCCAGTTGGTTGATCAGGTAGCTGTCTTCCAAATTTCTTGACATAGACAAGTGAGCACCTCCAGCATTGCGTCCATTTGTTGAAACATCTCAATTAGTAGTCCATCAACTCCTGGAGCCTTGTTTTTTGCCAGTGCCTTCAGTGCAGGTTGGACTTCTTCCTTCATTACCATCAGTTCTTGATCATATACTACCTTCTGAAGTCGTTGAACATCAACCAATTCTTTTTGGTCGCTCACTTATACAATGGCTAAAATAAAATAAAAATATGACAGTACCAATTCTGACAAGGATGTGGAGCAATTGAAACACTCTTACACTGGTGGTGGAAATGAAAAATGGTACAATCACTTTGAAAATATTTTGATACTCTTCTTATAAAGTTAAACATACAATAACCGTAAAATCCAGCCATTATACTTCTGGGTATTTGCCCCAGAGAAATGAAAACTTTTGTTTACATGAAAACCTATAAACCAAACACCAAACCCATTGCCATCAAATCATTCCCAACTCATAGCAATCCTATGTAGAACTGCCCCATAGGGTTTCCAACACCGGCTGGTGGATTCAAACTGATGACCTTTTGGTTAGCAGCCAAGATCTTAACCAACACACCACCAGGGCTCCATGAAAACCTATACACAATTATATATAGCAGCTTTATCCATAGTTACCAAAAACTGATAACAATACAAATGCCCTTCACTGGTGAATGGATAAACAAAATTTAGTACATCCATACAATTAAATACTATTCAGCAATAAAAAGGATTGAATTACTGGTACACACAACAACATGAAAGAATCTCAAATGCATCATGATAAGTTAAAAAGGCCAGGCTCCTGTGGTGTCTCTAGGGTTGGTGTCACCCAGTGCAGTAACTCATGATGTCACCCCCCCCCATGGACCTCCTTCTATACCAGACCATACAGAATCCTTAGTATTGTCTTTTGTAAATCGTGATTCGTGTGTACCACTCCTTTTCCTTTAATTACTACTTCATTCTTAAAAAAGTTATTGATATAGGTTCACAAATACTAATTACCACAATATTGTAGCTAAAACTCCAGAAAATTTGACAAAATCAGCAACTATAAAAATACCAGCAACAATGAAAATAACAGTGCATGCTTACAGAGTGTGAAGACAAAACCACATGAATCGATCCATCCTTGTAATTGGGTAATAATGACAGCTTTGACCGGAGCACATTAGAAGGTTCAAAAAATATATTAGCATATAGTTTTAGCCTTGTAGGTATATTGATACACATAAGCTGGGCTTATGAAAGATATTTTTGCTATTATAACTACCTACAGGGGTATTTTTATAGACAGTAGTTTGGTGTTACCCCTCTGACAGTGTCACGTGCTGTGGTGTGCACCACCTGCCTCCCCCACCCCACCCTCCCGGTGATGCCACTGCCAGATTCAAAGGCTATATATTGTATGATTTAATTTAAATGACATCCTGGAAAAGGCAGCACTATAAACACAGTGATCAGAGCTATGATTGCCTAGGCTTAAGGCTGGTTGGAAGATTTGACTACAAAAAGGCAGCATGAGAGAGTTCTCAGGGTGATGGAACTACTCTAACTCTTGATCCTGGTGGTGGCTGCACAACTCCATGAATTAGTGAAACTCATAGAAATGGACACTAAAAAGAGTAAATCTTACTGTAAGTCAAATAAAAACACTGAACAAACACAAAATAAAAAGAGAATTTATGTGATTGGCAAGTAAGCCCATAAAAAGATATGCATTCTCATTAGTCATTAGAAAAACAGTTGCCGTCAAATGGCTCTGACTCAAAAGGGACCCCATGTGTGTCAGAGTAGAACGGTGCTCCATGGGGTTTTCAATGGCCAATTTTTAAGAAGTAGAGCACCAAGCCTTTCTTTTGAGACATCTCTGGGTGGACTTGAACTTCCAACCTTTTAGTTAGTGGCCAAGCACGTTAACAGTTTGTTCCACTCAGGGACTTCCATTAGCCATTGTTTTTGGGTGCAGTTGAGTTGATTTCGGCTCACAGAGATCCCATATCACAGAGTAGAACTACCCCATAGGGTTTCCTTGCCTGTAATGTTTACAGGAGTAGATCACCAGGTCTTTCTCCCAAAGAGCCACTGGCTAGGTTCCAACTACCAAACTTTCAGTTAGCAGCTGACCGCTTAACCATTGTACCACTAGGGCTCTTTCATTAGTCATTAGGGAAATGTAAATAAAAACCACAATGAGTTACTACTACACCCCTAATAAAATGGCAGAAATGAAAAAGACTGACCCTACCAAGTGCTGATATGTGCAAACCTGGAACACTAATATTTTGCTGTTGCAAATGTAAAATGGTAAAAATCACTTTACAAAATAGACACTTTCTTAAAAAGTTAAACATATACCTACCACACAACCCAGCCATTGGACTCCTAGATACTTACCCAATAGAAATGAAAGTATATGTCCATACAAAGCCAGTGTATGTACATATTCATAGAACCCTCTTTTCGTAGAAGACCCAAACTAGGAACAACTCAAATACCCATCTATCAGTGAATGGATAAACAAATTGTAATATATTTATGCCATAGACTACTACCCAACAATATAAAAGAACAAACTACTGGTGGTATTATACATATAACAGTATGGTTGAATCTTAAAATAATTATGCTAAGTGAAAGAAGCTAGACCAAAAAGAATGCTGGATGATTTCATTTATATAAATTCTAGAAAATGCAAACTAATCAGTAGTTACAGAAGCAGATCTGTGGTTACCTGGGGATAGGGTGGGCAATAGGAGTGAGAGGTGATGGAATACAAAAGTGTGTGAGGAAACTTTTTGGGTAATGTTGTTAGGTACTGTCGAATCGGTTCCAAATCATAGCGACCCTATGTACAACAGAATGAAACACTGCCGGGTCCTGCACCATTCTCACAAACCTTGAGCCGATTGTTGCAGCCACTGTGTCAATCCATCTTGTTGAGGGTCTTACTCTTTTTCGCTGACCCTGTACTTTACCAAGCATGATGTCCTTCTCCAGGGACTGATACCTCCTGATAACGTGTTAAAAGTATGTGAGACATAGTCTCACCATCCTTGCTTGTAAGGAGTGTTCTGGTTGTACTTCTTCCAAGACAGACAGATTTGTTTGTTCTTTTGGCAGTCTATGGTATGTTCAATATTCTTCGCCAACACCACAATTTAGAGATGTCATTTCTTCTTTGGTCTTCCTTATTCATTGTTCAGTTTTCACATGCATATGAAGCAATTGAAAATACCATGGCTTGGGTCAGGCGCAACTTAGTCTTCAAGGTGACATCTTTGCTTTTCAACGCTTTAAAGAAGTATTTTGCAGCAGATTTGCCCAATGCAGTGCATCTTTTGATTTCTTGACTGCTGCTTCCATGGGTGTTGATTGTGGATCCAAGTAGAATGAAATTCTTGACAACTTCAATCTTTTCTCCGTTTATCATGATGTTGCTTATTGGTCCAGTTGTGAGAATTTTTGTTTTCTTTATGTTGAGGTGTAATCCATACTGAAGGCTGTGGTCTTTGATCTTCATCAGTAAGTGCTTCAAGTCTTCTTTACTTCAGCAAGCAAGGTTGTGTCATCTGCATATCACAGGTTATTGATGAGTCTTCCTCCAATCCTGATGCCTTATTCTTCTTTATGTAGTCCACCTTCTCAGATTATTTGTTCAGCATACAGATTGAATCAGTATAGTGAAACGTTACAACCCTGATACACACCTTTCCTGACTTTAAACCATGCATTAGCCCCTTGTTCTGTTTGAATGACTGCCTCTTTATCCAAGTACAGGTTCCTCATGAGCACAATAAAGTGTTCTGGAATTCCCATTCTTCACAATGTTATTTATGATTTGTTATAATCCACACAGTTGAATGCCTATGCATAGTCAATAAAATACAGGTAAACATCTTTCTGGTATTCTCTGCTTTCAGCCAGGATCCATCTCACATCATTAATGATATCCCTGGTTCCATGTCCTCTTCTGAATCTGGCCTGAATTTATGGCAGTTCCCTGTCAATGTACTGCTGCAGCCACTTTTGAATGATCTTCAGCAAAATTTTACTTGCATGTGATATTAATGATATTGTTTGATAATTTCCGCATTCAGTTGTATCACCTTTCTTGGGAATAGGCATAAATACGGATCTCTTCCAGTCAGTTAGCCAGATAGCTGTCTTCCAAATTTCTTGACATAGACAAGTGAGCACTTCCAGCACTGCATCCATTTTTTGAAACATCTCAATTGGTATTCCATCAATTCCTGGAACCTTGTTTTTTGTCAGTGCCTCCAGTGCAGCTTGGACTTCTTCCTTTAGTACCATCCTGATCATATGCTACCTCCTGAAATGGTTGAACATTGACCAATCCATTTTGGTATAGTGACTCTGTATTCCTTCCATCTTCTTTTAATGATTCTTGTGTCTTTTAATATTTTCCCCATAGAATCCTTCAATATTGCAACTTGAGGCTTGAATTTTTTCTTCAGTTCTTTCAGCTTGAGAAATGCTGAGTGTGTTCTTGGTTTTCTACCTCCAGGTCTTTGCACATGTCATTATAATACTTTACTTTGTCTTCTCAAGCCGCACTTTGAAATATTCTATTTAGCTCTTTTACTTCATCATTTCTTCCTGTCAGTTTAGCTACTCAGAGTTCAAGGGCAAGTTTCAGAGTCTCTTCTGACATCCATTTTGGTCTTTTCTTTCCTGTCTTTTTAATGACCTCTTGCTTTCTTCATGTATGATGTCCTTGATGTCATTCCACATCTCATCTGGTCTTTGGTCATTACTGTTCAAAGTGTCAAATCTATTCTTGAGAAGGTCTCTGAATTCAGGTGGGGTATGCTCAAAGTCATACTTTGGCTCTCCTGGACTTGTTCTAATTTTCTGCAGTTTCAACTTGAACTTGCATATGAGCAATTGATGGTCTATTCCACAGTCAGTCGACCCCTGGCCTTGTTCTGACTGATAATATTGAGCTTTTTCATCACCTCTTTCCACAGATGTAGTGGATTTGATTCCTGTGTATTCCATCCAGTGAGGTCCATGTGTATAGTTACTGTTTATATTGGTGAAAAAAGGTATTTGCAGTGAATAAGTCGTTGGTTTTGCCAAATTCTATCACCAAGGCCATATCTTCCAACTACCAATCCTTCTTCTGTGTCTTCAACTTTTGCATTCCAATCACCAGTAATTATAAATGCATCCTAATTGCATGTCTGATCAATTTCAGACTGCAGAAGTTGGTAAAAGTCTTCCATTTCTTCATCTTTGGCCTTAGTGGTTGGTGCATAAATTTGAATAATAGTCAAATTAACTGGTCTTCCTTGTAGGCATATGGATATTATCCTTTCACTGACAGCATTGTACTTCAGGAAGATCTTGAAACGTTCTTCTTGAAGATGAATGCCCTATTATTCCTCTCAATTTGTCATTCCTGGCATAGTAGACCATACGATTATCTGATTCACAATGGCCAATACCAGTCCATTTCAGCTCACTAATGCCTAAAATATCGATGTTTATGCATTCCATTTCATTTTTGACAGTTTCTAATTTTCCTAGATTCATACTTTGTACAGTCCATGTCCAGAATATTAATGGATGTTTGCAGCTGTTCCTTCTCATTTTGAGTCATGCCACATCAGCAAATGAAGATCCTGAAAGCTTGACTCTACCCACGTCATTAAGGTTGACTGTACTTTGAGGAGGTAGCTCTTCTCTAGTCTTATTTTGAGTGCCTTCAAACATGAGGGGCTCATCTTCCAGCACTACATCAGACTATGTTCAGCTGCTATTTGTAAGGTTTTCACCGGCTAATTCTTTTCAGAAGTAGACTGCCAGGCCCTTCTACCTAGTCTGCGTTAGTCTGGAAGCTCAGCTGAAACCTGTCAGCCATGAGCGGTATTTGAATACTGGCGGTATAGCTTCCAGCATCACAGCAACATGCAAGCCCCTACGTACGACAAACTGACAGACGCATAGGGGTTTTGGGTAATAAAAATGTTTATTACCTTGAGTGTAGTGATACTTTTATGAATTAAAAAAAAAATCCCATTGCCATCAAGTGGATTCCGACTCACAGCAACTCTATAGGACAGAGTAGAACTGCCCCCATAGGGTTTCCAAGGAGCGGCTGTTGGATTCAAACTGCTGACCTTTTGGTTAGCAGCCAAGCTGTTAACCATTATAAATATACATAGGTCAAAATTAATCAAATTGTATAATTTAAATAAACGCAGTTTATTGTTTGTTATTTATACTTTAATAAAGCTATAAAAAGAAAGTCGAAAGGATAATAAATATTAAAGGATCAAGGTTATGAACTTATATTTTGGTAATATTTTTGAAAGACGATTTCTCCGTAAGTTTTAAAACAAGCATTTTAGAACTCGTATAAAGAGTATACAAAATCAATGCAATCTTATTGAGCTGGTGTTTTAAAGGTATATTTAACTGCCCAGTTCTGTGGTAGCCTACAGGAAGAAGAAGAAGCAAAGAAGGGGAAAGAAAATTATGAAAAAGAATATCTTAAGTTCAGGGGTTTAGATTCTATAAAATGACTCAGGACCCTAGTTGCTTTTTATTTTCTCTTTGAAATTTTCCAACTGAAAATTAGTAGAATGTGACCCATATCTTTCTAAATATTTGTGTTTGTTGTTTAGAAACTGATTGTGAAAATTTGATTTAAATTTAAGAAACAGAAAGAAATATCGAAGTGACGTTATCTGAAAAACTCTGTCTTCCGAGCCAATTATGCTGATATTTTTTCTTTTCCCTTGGATAAGCGACCAGGGCCTTGCATCTTTTTGAATTACAGTTGTTATTAAATTGATTGACAAGAGAGTTGCAGCATTTGCCTTGAAAAAGATTAGTCTATTACAGAAGTGTTTTCTGAAACTCAGTAACTCCTCAACTATAAACATTTTAGGGAAGATAGCTCTTAGTATTTATTATGTGTTCCAACATTAAAGCGTAGAACAGTACTCCCCACAATGTAGGCACTCAAGTTTATTGATTTCACTTTGTAGATTCAGATCATCAGCAAGAACTGAAGATTAGTTAATAGAGTTACAAAATGCTCGATAAATGGCATGGGTTCCTAACAAATTATCTAGTATGAGGACCATACATCCTCTAAAAATATCCAGCATATCCATATTTTTATATCCCATAATTCTAGCACGGTGGTTTGAATGTAACTGATATTCTGTGTAAGTCATAATTTCAAATTGCTTAAAATGCACAATGTATTCTGAATCATAATTTTATAATCTCAGACTGTCAATGAAGTAAAAAAAAAAAAAAAGTCTTTAAATTTTTTTCCAGGGACATAAGTCTTGTCAAACTTATTTTTGGAAAGGCTATTTTGGAAGGCCAGTCTACTAACATGTCATCACTTCTCTTTCCTTATGAGTTGTCTGTCCTAATGCCCTCCTGACCCACCAGCCTGTCACAAATACTCTGAACTTGTTCCTCTCCTTCATTAAGCTTTTGTGACCTTGGTTAATTTTCAATCTGGAAGCTATAGATTATGTTAAAGAACATCTTTAGCCTAAAACACTTGCAATTCTAATGGGGCTATCTTGAAGGTATATATAGGTTAGCCATTTCTCTCCAGGAAAATCATTTAGGGAATACAAATGAATGATTAAATTACTTTCTCAAACCAATGGTCCATTCTTAACTGCAATTATATTATTGTATTAATGTAAGGTTTCTAATTAGGTAAAGTCCTGAGTAACGAGCAAAGACCTGTAGTTGTGCTCTTTTTTTCATGTATCATTTCCAGCCCTTCATATAATAAATTTTACTTACTCTTATAACATATGGTTGTTTAAGTCATATAATTAATACTGGAGACTGATTCCCTGGCCTAATTGCTGTTTTGTTACTCATAAAAGTACAAGGTATCTTTTTGTGTTATTCAGTTTATGCCTCTGCCTTTAGGCAAGACCTGACTTACATTAGCCAAATGAGAATCTATCCCATCTTTAGACTCCAGCAATTACACAATCGTCCTTCATAGTCAAGTCTGACTTTTGATGATCTTCTCTCTCAGAATTTTCTATCTTGAAACATAAGACTTTATTTTCTTAGATAGCCTTTATTGCAACTGTAACTTTTTTTTACTATCCACAAAATAAAGGCCATACACAGATTAATAAGACTCTCTATTTTCTAAAACAGGCCATTAAAAAATAGTATTCCTTATAGACCTTCTTTCTAATCTTTGATGTCTTTTGGTGTTTTTCTCTAAACAGTTTCCAAATTTTCTTGTTTCTTTTAAATGATGGAACTCAGAATGACACATGATAATCCAGTATGTGTCTAATTTGTTGTAAATATAATCTTATTTATTGCATATTATGATTATATTTTTGTCACTGTATTTCAGGCTATTTTATACACAACCCAGCATTTCCTTGGATTTCTATTCACAATTTTTATCTCCTTTTTTTTGTGCCTCATTTTCATGTAACGATTTGATACGTGTGTAATTTATTTTGCCTACTTAAATTTGCTACCCTGACTCATCTTGATTTTCCTTCACTTAGTTAGAATACAGACATTATCTTTGTCAGAACTAAGTTGAGTTTTGAACCTGTTCTTTGAGGTGTTCAGTAGGATTAATTACGGTGAAATGAAAAACTCAAATAAATCTTGGTTTGAAAGAAGCTCTATATATTTTATATATAGATATCTGCTCGAGTATAGGAGATGGTTTGTTATAACTAGGATACATTGAAATGGATTATAGCTAGTTCAATGTCATGCTTGACCTACAGAGTGTCTGCTTGTAGAGAAGAATAATGTAGTTGCTGAAAACTATATTTATATCCACGGAACTTGAAAAGTTGTTTGCGTATGTCTTAGGCTGCTGGGTTCTCTAAAGAAGCAAAACCAGTTAAGTGTATATATACATATATATATATAGAGAGAGAGAGAGGAGAGAGATTTATCTCAAGAAAAAGGCTCACACAGTTGTACAGGTTGGCAAGTCCTAAGTTCATGGCGTCAGGTGTCAGGCTGGAGGCTTCTCCTGACTCACGTAGCTGCAGGGGTTGACAAACCCAAGATCAGCAGGTCAGAGACAGACTGGTGGCTCATGGGCTGCAGAGGCTGACAAATTCAAGATTGGCAGGCAATATGGCAGGCAGCTGGCCCAAGTCCCAAGAACCAGAGGTCAGATGATGATGAGCTGGATACAGGATCCAGAGCAAGCAAAAGCCAGTGAGCTTTGCCAGAACATCCATATATATTGAATGCTAGCCACACCCCCAAGGAACTCCCCTTACAACTGATTGGCTGATCACATCACATCACATCATGGAGGTGATTACATTATATCACAAAATGGAGGATAACTATATCATTACATAACTGCCAAACTACATCACGATATAACTGCCAAAGCACTGAGACTCATGGCCTAGTCAAGTTGACTCACAACCTTAACCATCACAGGATATATACGTGGTCATCTACCTTTCTACTACATATATACTGTTAAAGTCCTCCACTTTCATTTTCCCTGATTTCCTTTTGATATTCTTTGTTAATGGCAAATACTGTTAATTTATTTTCATGACAAGTGTATTTGCTGGTGGGAAAACTGTGCTTTTTAAAATTTTCATACATTTGGGTTTGTTAAAACTTTCACCACTCAGTATACTGCCAGGAATTGTCCAACAGAAAGATAAAAATGAATGCTATATTGTATCTGGTTAAAACTTTTCAACTATTCCCAGGTTAGTAAAATTCTTTAGGGTAATAAATTAGGTATTCCTTATTTGATGGAGGAGTCCCTGGATGGTTCAAATAGTTAATGTGCTCAGCTGCTAACCTAAAAGTTGGAGGTTCGAGTCCACCCAGAGAGACCTCTGATGAAAGGCCTGGCAATCTACTTTGAAAATTCAGCCATTAATGTCCCTGTAGAGCACAATTCTACTCAGTGTCGCCATGAGTCAGAATTGACTCAACGGCAGTGGGTGATTTAATGGAATGAGTGTGTTGTATGTGACTTCTCTTTTTCTCTACGCTTCAATGAAAATAAAAAAAAAGATGTGTCACCTATCCTCCAAACCCAATTTTAGCCAAGCGGGTTTGAAACTTATGAGGCAAAGGAGATTAAGATGGCATCAGGTTTATAACATAACGTAAATGTGAGTTGCACATTTACAACAGTCTACCACTCACTGCTTACAGCGGTCTACCACTCAATGCTGCCTGTCCTGGTTGCCTGGTGGTTAAGTGCTCAGCTGCTAACCGAAAGGTGGACAGTTCTAACCCACCAGTAGCTCTGAGGGAGAAAAGACCTGATGATCTGCTCCCATAAAGATTACAGCGTAGGAAACACTGTGGGGCAGTACTACTTTGTCATATAAGGCTGCTATGAGTCAGAATTGACTCAATGGCACAAACAACAACCACTTAATGCTTTACTACTTAACTTTGTAAAATGAAAATCGGAGGGGACTTTAATGTTCTATTATTTGACTTCTATAGCTATTTATTTAACAAGCATTAAATGAGTGTCCATTGTTTGCCCGGCATTAGAGATTAAGAAATAACTAAGACTGAATTCCTGGCCTAGAAAGGTTCATGTTCCAGAAGATCCAAAGCACTATTAAAGTTTGGGCTCAAGTGATCTCAATGAGCACTCGTATTGGTTCATGGGTGCCATAGAATGCTGCCAAATGAGGATCTCCAAAATAATCTTGGAAGTTCCAACATTCAGAAATGATAAAGGATGAGACCAACGCTCAGTATCTGAAATAAAAACACAAAGCTGAATTTATTGTCCACTTAAGAAAGGGTTATGCTGGTTAAGCCCAGTCTGTCTGAGCAAACCACACTGCTGTTATATAGGGTTTTGGGCAATAGTGGTGGCCAGCCTCCAAGATGGCCTCAATTATCCATGCCTCCTGGTATTCCTGCTTTTCTATAGTTCTCTCTCACATTGTATCAAGACTGGTCTCTGTTGCCAACAGAATACAGCAGAAGTGATACTATGTCACCTCTGAGGCTAGGTCATAGAAGACAATGTGGCTTCTGCCTTGCTCTCTCTTAGATAACTCATTCTGAGGAAAGCTAGCTTCCATGTTGTGAGACCACTCAGGTGGCCCTGTTGAGAATTCTATGTGGTGAGGAACCGATACTGTCTGCCTACAGCCAGTGAGGAACTGGGGTCTCTTGCCAACAACTGTGTGAATAGTCCACGTTGGGAGTGGAGCCTCCAACCCCAGTCAATCCTTCAGGTAACTACAGCCCCAGCAACAGTTTGACTGCAATTTCATGAGAGATCTTGAGACAGGAACAACCACCAGGGAAGCACTACAGATTCCTGACTCTTAGAACCTATGTGAGATAAATGTTTGTTACTTTAGGCTTCTAATTCGGGGTAATCTCTTATGTAGGAATCGAGAACTGATATAGAAAGCATGCAAATTAGGGATTAGTGATTTAGCAGTGGGATTCAGAAACGTGGTACTCAAGAAAGATGTGATTGTTGATTGGCTGGCTTTCAGAAATGTATTCACTCGAGTGAGGCTTTTGTTCATTAGATATCTTTAAAAAGTATGTCCTCTTACTGATTGGCTGGCTTTCAGAAGTGTATTCACTGCACTGAGCTGAGACTGGCTAATAAAACAGATCTAAAGCTTGTTCTGGAGCCCTGGTGGTGCAGTGGTTAAGTGCTATGGTGAGCTACGGCTGCTAACCAAAAAGGTTGGCAGTTGAAATCTACCATCCGCTCCTTGGAAACCCTATAGGGCAGTTCTACTCTGTCCTGTCGGGTCGCTATGAGTGGAATCAACTCAACGGCAACAGGTTTGGTTTGTTTTGATAAGCTGGTTCCGGTGGTGACTTGTCACCTTGGCTGTAGAACTGTCAGGAATTGGTTAAAGAGGTTTAAAAACCACTTCTAGCATTAACTTGTTAGAATGGCTATAGACTATTAGGCTTTCCTTAGGAGGTTGAGGAAATTTTATTCTCAATAAACATGCACATAAAGAAAAAAAGATCAGAGATTATATGCTAACTGATAGAATAGAAGCAATTAAGTTTAATTGTGACCCTAGGCAAAGAGAGTAACTGTGTCTCAGAGTATAAAGGATGGTTTTGTAAAGAAGATGACATATGAATTTGTTCTTACAGAATAGGTTGGAGTTTACCAGGTAGAGAAGAGTAGAATGTGTTGTATGCAAAGGGAAAAGCATGGGAGAATCACAGATGTAAGAAATAACCTTACTCTGAGAAACTGATTTTTTATATATTTATACACCTGCATAACCTAGCACTGGGTTCTTTTTAAGACAGTGGTTTTACAAAGGCTGATAAAATGGTGACATAATATATAAGGGAAAATAAAAAATTAATAATTCTCTGGAAATGCTCAGGTATTATTTAGTATAATTCATGATAAATTATGTGCAAATATATGTATGTATGTATTTATTTTTTTAAATACTGTAACTCCTCATATGCTATAGGGTATCTTATCTAAAATTATATGCAAATATATATAGGTACGCATGTGTTTTTTAAGTAGTGTATGCATTTTTTAATTCCTCATATGCTAAAGCGTATCTTATCTAATAAATTAAAGTTTCCAGAATACAGCAAAGAATTTGGAAGTTTGCATAAAAGTGTCTCTACCTACTCAAAGTTAATATAAAAGGGACTATATTGAAGCTCACAGGAGAGAGCCTAACTCAGTGACCATTTACTTTCGACATTGGAGGTGACATATTTTTGTTTGAGAGAAATCAATCCTAGAGTAATGGTTCTCAACTTTTTTAGACCTAATACACACTTTATGTAAGAAATATTTTTGTAATTTATCTTTTGCCTTCTTGAAGTAAAATAAAAGATACTATAAATTACCTACACATATAATTTCATATATATGTAATTGATTCTCATTATTTGAGGATTTAATCTTTGCAAATTTGCCTGTTCACCAAAATTTGTAACTGCCAGATCAGTACTCACCTGGCTTTCATGTTCATTTGTGGACATGCACAGGCAGAGACAGGCAAAAGACTCGAGTCGTCAGATGCAGATTACCAGCTGAGGTAGAACAAAGCTGTTTCGGTATTAAGTAATTCAGTGTTCAAAATGACTTTAGAGAATATAACTACCATGGATAATTAGAATTAATTAGGTATATGTGTATTTCCAGTTGCCATTGAGTCAATTCTGACTCATGGTGACCCCTCGTGTGCGGAGTAGAACTGCTCCATAGGGTTCTTGTGGCTGTGGCCTTTTGGAAGCAGATTGCCAGGCCTTTCTTCTGAGGACCCCCTGGGTGGTTTGAACAACCAAGCCTGTGAACAGTAGCCCAGTGCTTAACAGTTTGCACCTCCCAGGGGTATACGTATGGCAGTCCCTGGATTATGAATGAGTTCCTTTCCTAAGTCTGTCTTTAAGTTGAATTTCTAAGGCTATAAATCTTTATGGAAGCCTGCTGCCACATCTTTCTCCTTCGGAGCGGCTGGTGGGTTCAAATGGCCAAACTTACAGTTATTGGCCAAGTGCTCTAACCACTACACCACCAGGGCTCCTACATATATGTGTGTGTGTGTGTGTTTAGATGTATATATATATTTATGTGTTTGCGTATATGTATGTATATGTGTTTATATGTATATATGTGTATATATATTTATATGTGTATATATGTATATACTGTACCCTGTAGGACCCCAGAGGACAGAGTAGAACTGCTCTATGGGGTTTCCAAGGAGCAGCTGGTGGATTTGAACTGCTGACCTTTTGGTTAGCAGCCGAACTTTTAACCACTATGTCACCAGGTCTCCATATATGTATATAAATATTTTCATATTAAAATATGTACTTTAATATATATGTGATTTCTGAAATAGATACTTGCCGCAATATATAGGCACACCACAAATGTGACAATATGTTATTGCAAATACTTTCAGAAGATTTGCTTTTTGGAGATGAGATTTTCAAAATGATGAAAACATTTATTAAAGTTCTAAATAAGTCCGAGTATAGTCAGTCTTCTTGTGCTTGTATTCCTGGAAAACTTAGTGTATATTAAAATAGTGTTTTTTTTAAAAGTTTTATATTTATAAACATAATGAAGTTTGATTTCTATGTTCAGAAAATTATAACTGAAAATTTTCAATCATAAGGGTAGGCAGGATATTTGAAATTCATTTAGGATACAGGATACTTCTTTGGTGCACAAGATTGTTGCATTTATTACAGGACATAGTGTATCCTTGGCTCCTACCCACTGAAGCCATTTGATCTCCCCCAATCACATGACAAACAATACCACACCCTCAATTTCCAAAATGTCCTCTAAGAGAGAGTCCATCCTAGTAAGATTCTCTGTGCAAGAATAAATCCATACATAAATAATTATATCTTTTATATCTTAAAATCTAACATGATACTTAGAAAAACACAAATAGCATATTTTAAGACTGAAAACCAGTAGTTGACTGTTGAGAGGTATAAACAAGCTTGAAAAACTTAGCTGTTCCTGGTAGCTACTGTGATTGTTATTATAAAATGGTATACTTCATATCAAGTAAATATTTACTAACTTTATGCCCTTATCAGGCTCAAGGCTATAAATTTTATGTGCGTTTTCTCATTTCATCTTCATGATGTGTATGATAGATGCTATTATAGTTTCAGTTTACAGATGAAGATACAATAAAACCTGCAAAAGCCAGAACCTGTGAAAGGTAGAAACCTGTCAGAGAAGGAAAACTCAAATATTTTTCACTAAGTAGAGAGCAATAGAAAAGTGGCAACTGCACCAAAAGGTGAAAAACTTGTGAGACCCAGAAAAACAAGGCAGTCCTGTCAAGTTCCGGCTCTCACAGGTTTCACTGTGTTACGTCCTGTTCTTGTTGTTAGTTGCCACCTAGTCAATTCTAACTCATGATGACCCCATGTGTTACAGAGTAGAACTGCTCCATAAGGTTTTCTTGGCTGTAATCTATTTTTAAAATTATTTATTTTTGTTGTTGTTGAAAATATACACAGCAGAGTATTTACCACTTCAACAATTTCTACATGTATAAATCAGTGGCATTGATTACATTCTTCAAGTTGTACAACCATTCTCACTTTCCTTTTCTGAATTATTCTTCCTCCATTAACATAAACTCACTGCCCCCTAAGCTTCCTTTCTAATCTTTCAAGTTGTTGTTGTCAAGTTGATCCCATATGTACAGTTCTTAAAAGAACACAATGCTCAGGGCAGACATTCTTTACTAATTAAGTTAAAATATTATTTGGTTTAAGGAAAACGTCAGAGGATATTTTTGGTTTAAACTTCAAAGATTATCTTAGGGAAGTAGTTTTAGGGGTTCATCCAGTCTCAATGGCTCCAGAAAGTCTGGATTGCATTTGAATTTAAAATTCTCTTCCACATTTTCCCCCTTTTGATCAGGATTCTTCTATAGAATCTTTGATCAAAACATTCAGTAATGTTAACTGGGTACCATCCAGTTCTTCAGGTCTCATGGCAAAGGAGACAGTTGTTCATAAAGGCAGTTAGCCACACATTGATTTCCTCCTCCTAGTCCTGACTCTGCTTCCTCTGTTGCTTCGGTGAATAGAAACCAATTGTACTTTGGATGGCTGCCTGCAAACTTTTAAGACCCCAGGCACTGTGCAATGAACTAGGAGGTAGAACAGAACAGAAGCACTGAAAATGATATCAGGCCAGTTAACTGAAATGTCTCATAAAATCATGACTCTAAACCTCCAAACCAAGAAACCAAATCCCATGAGGTGTTTGGTTGTATATAAGCAGCCTCAGCAGCTGCTCTTTATTTATTTAGTAAAAATATATATCACACAACATTTGCCAATTCAACATTTTACAGGTGTACAAATTATTGAAATCAGTTGCATTTATCAGCTATGCAGCTGTTACCCTTAATCAATGTGAATTTTCTATCACCATAAACAGAAACTCAGTGCTCCCAAAGCAGTACTTCCCCCTTTCCCACTCCCTCCTGCTCTTTTGCTATAATCTTAATTAAAGCAGATTGACAGGTCTTTTCTTCTGCAGTACCAATAGGTGAGTTCAAACCAATAACCTTTAGATTAGCAGTCTAGTGCAAACCATCTGCACCACCTAGGAACCTTAGAGAGGCTGATTCACCTGCCTGAGATCATTCAGCTATTGGATGGTGCCAGGAGGATTTCAGCTTAGACATTCCAACTCCAGAGCAAGCCATTTACCACCTTCCTGTATACTGCAACAAATATAGTGATTTATTTTGATGGAGATGATATTGAGTTATCAAGAAAAAATTAAATTATGAGCAGTTTATTCTTTTAGAATCCAGTGAGGTGTGTATAATACTTTATCTTAAGGAAAAAATGCACAAAGATTTATGTATAAAGGATTGTAATTATGACATTGTTCATAAAAATGCAAATGTTAAAAAAAGTAAATGCCCACTTACAGGGGAATGGTTAAATAAATTATGATTCCTAAATAGCATGGAATACTGTGTGACCACTAAAATTATACTAAACACTTATATAAAGAGAAATATGAAAAATACATTTTTGTTCGTGTTTATTAATTTTAGAGTTTTGTTGTTTTTATTTTGATAAACATATATGTAACAAAACATTTACCATTTCAGCAATCTTCACATGTACAATTTAGTAACATTAATTATGTTCATCACGTTGTTCGATCATCACTCTTAGTTGTTCCCAAATTTTTCTGTCACCTTTAAGGAAGCTCATTATCCTCTAAGCACTGAGTCCTTCTTTGCCCCTCCCTCCCACTTTCCCCTGGTAACTACTAATAAAGTTTTCTCTATATACTTGCCTATTCTAGATATTTTACTGTATTTTTTCACAAACAATGTGCCCATGTAAATTATGCATCCATACATATAGCGCACATCGTGTGCCTAGGAAAATAATGCATAAATAATGCACTGATGACAAAAAACATATAACATGCACATTATTTGTGTAAAAATATGGTATATAAGTGGGATCATATAATGTGTCCTTTTGTGACTTACTTAAAAAAATTTTGGAATAGTGTGACATGTATAGTATATTCACATAATTACATAAAATGACTGTAAGAATATACAAATTTTAATTCCTAGACTGCATGAATCCAGTGGACTTTATTTTAGGGTGGCTGAATTTTCTAATTTTTCTGCACATTCTACACATTTTTTGCACATTTCTTGTACAATAGTAGTCTAGTCGATTCCATTAGGAACTTGAAAAATTCCATTCTGAGCCTACATATGTATACCATATTTTTTAATTAAAAAATCAAAAAGTGTTTATATTTGCCTCCCTGAAATGAAACTGTGGGTGAATTTTCTAATTTTTCTACACATTCTGTACATTACTGTCTGCTTATAAGGTTAGCTTGACCCTATTTAATTTTGATGAACTAAACTATATTGAAATAAAATTTCTCATATCAAAATATAGCATTTCAAAAAAAGCAGGAATGTATGAAGCCATTTTATAATTTTATTAATCAGAACTAAAATGATTTTCTAAAAAATTTAATATTTATTTGAAACATCTTTCTCTGATAGTTCTATAAACTTGAGAACACTTTCTATTTTTTTAAATATCCTTACACTCCACTGTAATTCTTAGTATGCAGTAGCTATCCATGCATTAACTATTTGCTACATGAATGAATACATGAAGTATTGTTGTATCAGTTATGCCATTTTTTGCATATTAAGGATAAATGCTTTCTTTCAGTCATCAATATATTGAAACTACTTTTGTTTGATCTCTCTGGATTCCTTCAAAGATTACTGTAATATAATTTGGCTATAATATAATATGGCACAGTTCTTTAATATTTTAAACATTTATTTAATAAATAAAATATAAATTAACCGTAATGGAGGGGAAAATCCAAGGTGAGATAAGAACATTATTCAGTCACTCCACAAATGTTTATTGAGTGCTTTGTGTGCAAGACTCTGTGATTGACATGAGGGGAATTCAAGGGTAAATGAAAGAGCTTCCCTCTCATGTGTTTATGATTTAGGCTGGAGAAATGATACATATACATAATAAACTACAATAAAATATATAAAATGATGAGTGATATAAAACAAGCACAAAGTGAGTGCTCAGTTGCTCTGCTAACCAGTCTTGAAAAGAATGGCAGAGAAGGCTTTGCAAGAGAGGAGCTTGAGCCACGGTCTAGAGGCTGCAGAGTGCTTTGGCGAACAGTGAAGGCCTTAGGAAAAGAGTGCCATCTACTAAAACATTCACAATATGCTTAGCCAAAACCAAAAAACCAAACCAAACCCTTTGCCGTCGAGTTGATTCTGACTCATAGTAACCCTATAGGACAGAGTAGAACTGCCCCATAGGGTTTCTTCCAAGGAGCAGCTGGTAGATTTGAACTGCCGACCCTTTGGTTAGCAGCCAGAGCTCCATGCTTAATCAGACTTTCTAAAATAATAATTGCACGTTGTGCACTTGTTTGCTAAGGAGTAAACACTACTACGTTATACAGCTTTCAACAATAGTATCTTATACATTGATATTTTACTTACAGACTTAATATAAAGGTGTATTACAGAAAAATTTATAAAATTATAAAACGGGAAAATATTATCAATAGCTTACTCTCACTAATATAAACACTTTTTCTTATTTTGGCATATTTTCTTCCAGTATTTTGTCAAACTACTTGTAATTACAGAATGTTAAGCCCTAGAGGGAACATTAAATGTCCTGTTGTCCAAGAAACCCTTTTTTTCTTTTTTTCCAAAAAGAGTGAGTTAGGGGTATTAGAAAGTATCATTTGAATTGAGGATCTGAGGCCAGAGGCTAAGTGGATTGTTCAAGGTCATGTCTTTTGTTTTAACTGGGACAGTGATTCAAGTTCAAGTCCCATAATGTCCATGTCAGTGCTTTGTTTCTTTATTCGTCTTGATTCCCCCCACCACACCCACATACTCCCAAATCACACTGACATTTATGAAAGATAATTATTCTGGAAAATTTCGAAGTAAGCACTCCATGTGTCTATATAGTAGTCTTTATTTTTCTCTTTGTCGTCCTCAAGCTTAAAAATAGGCTGCTGGTTTTTGTCCTTTGAATATTTTCTGAAGGAAAAGCTGAAAGACGTACTACCCTCTCCCCCTTTTGCCCTCTCCTGGGAAACGGGGTGAGGCCCAGGCCTGGGGACTGGGGCCCTCTGGCACTGCAAAACCTCTTATTGCCTTTGGACAGATAGGGTTCCAACCTCTTTGGAAAGCTCTGACAATGCATTTTTTGTCCCTCAAACCTTGCTTTGCATGGTGATTTTAAGCTGAATTTCTTTCCTTTGCCAATTACACATAATAACATAATAAAGGGTAGGAAATAGCACTTCATCCTGAAACCTCACATAAAACAAAAGCTGATCCTTATTAGATGTAAACTTTGTTTAAGCTGAAGATCATTTAACATCCGTAAGGGAGAATGGTGGCCTTTCCCCCAAGGTTGGAGCATAATGAGGCAAAAATGTTTTCACAATACTTTGAATCTTTTTTATAATTGTCTTCTGTATTGTTTGATTGTCAGTTAAATTAGAACATTTGGTAATTGTAGGGAGCTGATAAGACTTTGTATTAAAGTATGTCATTATGTTAATCTAGGTTCAAATATAGTTTGCCCAAATCCTGTTTTGATTATATAATATTAGAATAAATTAACCTCTTAACAAGCTTACCTAGGGGGCATAGAAAATTTTAAATGTCTTAAAGTTGACACTAGTTTAAACAAGTCTGTGAATTATCCGCTAAAACCATAGTTGTTTTTCCCCCTTAAATCCTTTAAAATTGGAGCATAGATATTTCTATGTAAATATAGATATTTTAGAATTAAAATCAGATATTTTATTCAGCTCTTACTGTTTGCATACTATGAAGAGATAGTCAGTGATCAATAAAAAAATGTAGAGGCTCCCAGGTGTCATTTGATATGCAAGCACTTGTTTACTGGAGTTATTTAATAAACACATCGACAGCTGCTTGTACAGGGCACCTATAATTTTATCTTTGTGGCATGTTGCAAATAATAGAGCTCCTCACATAGTTTTAACTATGTTTCCTTTATTCATGGATTGGAAGGGCTCAGTGATCATAACTATCACATGTATGTTTTCATACATTCACATCACAGTCACATACTATCCTGTTTTTGGTGATAAGGTCATATATATATATATATATATGTACTATGTTTCACAGATATCTGTGGAAAAAAAAAAGAACTATTCCACCTCAACATATTTGAAGGAAAAGTTCAAAACTTCACTCATTTATATATTCATTTATTCAGTAAATATTCAAAGTGCACATCATATATCAAGAAATTATAGGTATTTAGAGATATAAAAGAATCATAAAGTGGACTGGACACTGAGTCAGTTTCTTTCTCACCAATATGCAGGTGAGCTCCCATAACCCCTGACCTAAAAAAATACAAAGAATTTTTTGGCACTGTATTAGTTTTTTAGGGTCACCATAACAAAGTACCAGAAAGTAGGTGACTTATAGGAACAGAAATTTATTAACTCACAGTTCTGGAGGCTAATAGGCCAAATTCAGGGTGTTGGCAGGGCCATGCTCACTCCCAAGGCTCTAAGGAAAGATCCTTTCTTGTCTCCTCAGCCTCTGGTAGCCCCACGTGTTCCTCGGCTTGCAGCTGCACCATAACTCCATCTGTGCCTCCTTCCTTCACGTGGCTGTCTTCCCTCTGTCTACATCTGCATCTCCTCTCTTTTATAAGGCACTACTTATATTGAGTTAAGACCCACTCTACACCAGCATGGAGCCCTGGTGGCACTGTAGCTAAAGAGCTATGGCTGCTAACTCAGAGGTTGGCAGTTCAAATCCACCAGCCACTCCTTGGAAACACTATGGGGCAGCTCTACCCTGTCCTATGGGGTTGCTTTGAGTCAGAATCGACTCAACAGCAGCGGGTTTGGTTTTTGGTTTGCTACAACAGCTTGACCGCATGCTAACTGGTAACACCTTCAACACTTTCCAAACAAGCTCACATTCACAGGTCCTGGGGGTTAAGACTTCAACATATCTTTTTGGGAGACAGAGTTCAGTCCATAACAGGCAATTTCAAACATTAAAATATTTTCAAACATTAAAACTATGTCAGTTTAATGTGACACTTGTGTGTGCATCAATCTCCATTTATAGCTTGTGTAATGGCACCAACTAGAGATTTTAAGAGTAAAAATTAAAGAAGGCAGGAGAATGAAAAATAAGGAAGAAACTGGTGGGAGAAGAATTGTATAGGGCATATTACTGCCTATTTGCAAAAACATCATTACACTTGTCATAGGTACAGGCATAAATCAAGAGAACAGTTTTTATGTCTTTAAAATAATTACTTGTGTAATGTACAATCTGTGTATGTTAGTAGTGAAACAGTTCTTCCCTAGTGTACAGCATACCCAAGTGTGTCCCTCAATGTATACTCTGTTGAAGAAAAACTCTAATATCTGGGGTTTTAGTTTCCTTTTTAGGTTTGAGGTTAGTTGAAATCCTTTAAAGTCAAAGCGACTCAACACTTGTTTAGTGAACACTTAACCGTGCTCCAGATACTATTAAGAAATAAAAATAAAAATAATTGTACCTCACATGTATTGGATAGTTACTATCTGCCAAATGCTTACTATCTGCTAAATGACCCTACCTGATATCTTTAAGTTATTTAATCCTCATAGAAATCCAGTGGGCTCGGTACCATAAGAGCACTGAGTCATAATGAGACAATATACCTAAAGTGCATAGCTAGAAAGCGGTAGAGTTTTGATGTGAAATCAGACATTCTTCACTTCTCAGCCCATGGATTCAAAAAAATTTAAAACATACATAGGATATTAAAAACATAAAAAATGTAGATAAGATAAAAGATTCAAGCAATAGTTTAAAGCCAACACTTAAATAGACAATAATTTGGACAGTAATCCTTTATATAGTAAAAATATATAAAGTATTTTTACTAGTGATTTGAGGTTGTGATAAACAGTAAAATCTTTTTTTGGAGGAGGTGGGCAAAATATAGTTCTTATGGGCCAACACCAATGACCAGTGTTACCACTTTATAGATTTTTTTCTTAAGAAGAATGCAGCACTTGCTCATTCATTACCAAAAACCATTTAAAAAGATAAAGAAGAAAATTTATTCATTTACTCAACAAATATTGAGCACTTAAGATCACCTATAAAATACGCTACCAAGAAATAACTGCCACTAATTTTTGTTGCATTTTCTTCCTTATGTTTTGCTTTTATGTTTACATAATTATAATCATAAGGTACATACAAATTATACATGCATGGACTTTAAATCAATTTTTTTGATTGTAAAAATAATACATGCTCATTATGGAAAATTTCAAAAGTGCAAATAAAAGATAAAAAAAAAAAACTTGAAGCGTCCACCCAAACAATCTGTTAACACTTAACGTATATTTCATTAATTGCATAATGAATTATAAGGCATTTAATTAAGTATATATATATTATGATGAAGTTAAACACATCTGTATGTACTGATTTTTATCATAGTTAGCCAAGGAATATTTAAACATCTGAATAGAATATGATAATGAAGAAAACTTTGGACAGATATTGTTAGCTATGGGGAGGTTCAGGAATCTTTCTGTTTAGAATAATTGAGTGACTTTAGTCATTGAACGTGAGCCTAAAAGCTACAGAAGAGCATCAATCGTGATTCTCTATAAGGAAAATGGCTATTCTGTTTCTTTATGCACCTCTGCTTTTGTTCAAGGAAAAAGATTACTTAATAATACTCTCAGCAGATTGTCCAACTGTACAAATAGATTAGCTATTTTAAAGAAGTGTTAGAAGACAACAGAACCACTCATTGCTTTTGCTAGGCTTCTGTGTACATAGGTAATAACCCTCACTCCTCCACAAATTTAAATTACTATTGATTTATTCCTACAATCTTTAATTTGCTATTTCTACAACGTCAATATCCCTTCAATAAAAACATAAAGTAAAAAGAGAAGTATGGAATGCTTTCTTAGCATTTGGCATCTGAGCATATACTCACTAGCTTAGAAAATTCTAGCCAAAAGAGCAAATCACGGCGAGGCGGGGCCAAGATGGTGGACTAGTCAGACTCTCTTACAACAAAGACCCAAAAAAACAAGTGAATTGATTATATATGGCAATCTGGGAGCCCTGAACATTAAAGATAGAGTTGAGGAACCGGACTGAGCGGCGGGGGGCGGGGAGACGGTTCAGAGGCAGTGAGGATTTGCCAGACCTGAGCCGGCAAGAGCCTGAGCCCTTCAAGCCTGATCAGCTCGGGGGTGACTGGTGAAGCAGGCAAACAGTGATGCTCGGGAGGCACGTTTTCCACACTGGGAGAGAACCAGCCCCAGAGAGTCTACATGGCCAGCCAGAATCAGTGAGAAGCAGCCCTCATCGACGAAAGATAACTACTTGTGTATGGCTTACCGCACACATCAAAAACAACCACCTCAGAGAAAAACCTCTCTTCCATTTATCTCCCCACTCCCTGCTCTACACTGAGTCCCAGACCAGCTTCAGCAATTGCCAAGTCCCTGGGCCGGAAGTCGAAGCCATCACACGCCCAGAGCCGTTCTCCTGACCTTGGAGAGTGAACAAATTAACAAATGGGAAAAAATAAACTGCCGGCTCCCCTAAGCCAGGAAATCAGGGTAGGCACAGCTCCTTTGCCTAGGCACAGGCATAAGGGATCCACAGACTTTGAGTGCCTTTCCCTGTGCATAGACTTGTGTGGGCCGTTTCAACAGCGTAGGCCCTCATTACCACAGTACAACAGGGTATATACCGGAACTCTAACTTCAACTGTTTCAGCTGTGAAGTGGCAGGTTCTTGACATTTGACCCTGTTCTGACCATTAAGCAGGGTCTTCACCTACACACATCAGGAGCCTGAGGACTGGTGGCTGCACCCATGCCACCTAGCCACCTGTGATACAGGCCCATGAATAAGAGGTGCCCTCCAGTCCTTAAAGCCAACAGTATTAGGTGCTCATAGTCCGGCTGCAAAACCCACCCACCTACATGCTTTAGGCAACAGGGATTCACTTTCTTCCTGGACACGTGGGGGCAGCCGTCAACCCCTGCCTTGCTCAGAGTGTGTCCCCCTGCTGCATCCAGATACCTGTGCCTACACCAATCACCCATGCCTGTCTCGGACTCTAAGTGAGAGCCTGCACCACACACTTGGTGGGTATCTACCTAAACACCTGAGCTGAATCCATACAGGAGGAGTGGGCAGACTCCTGAGCTCATATACCTAGTAACAGATCTAACCACCTGGTGACAGGACATTAGAGCTTCAAAGGTGCCAATAATCAAACTAGTTCATATGAGCAGCCTATTTGGGCATATCAAAACAAAACAAGAAGCTAGGACACAGTAAGCAAACATAAATAAATATAATAACTTATTGGTGGCTCAGAGACAACAGTCAATATCAAACCACATAAAAAGGCAATCCATGATGGCTTCAGCAAGCTCCCAAAATAAAGACTCTAGAAATTTTCCAGAGGATGAAAATTTCTTGGAATTACCAGAGGCAGAATACAAAAGATTAATATACAGAACTCTTCAAGAAATTAGGAAGGAAATTAAGCAAAACACAGAAAATGCAATAGAGGAAATTAAAAAGATTAGAGAAGAGCATAATGACAAATTTAACAGGCTGCAAGACTCCACAGAGAGACAACAGTCAGAAATCCAGAAGATTAACAATAAAATTTCAGAATTAGACAACTCAATAGAAAGTCATAGGAGCAGAATTGAGGCAATGGAAGTTAGAATGAATG
>NW_004443995.1:8047706-8072881 GCF_000243295.1 Trichechus manatus latirostris
AATAAATGCTGGAGAGGTTGTGGAGAGACTGGAACACTTATACACTGTTGGTGGGAATGTAAAATGGTACAACCACTTTGGAAATCGATTTGGCGCTTCCCTAAAAAGCTAGAAATAGAAGTACCATATGATCCAGGTATCCTGCTCCTTGGTATATATCTTAGAGATGTAAGAGCCGTCACACGAATAGGTATACGCACACCCATGTTCACTGCAGCACTGTTCACAATAGCAAAAAGATGAAAACAACCTAGGAGCCCATCAGTGGACAAATGGATAAACAAATTATGGTACATCCACACAATGGAATACTACACAAGGATAAAGAACAAAGATGAAGCCATGAAACATAACACAGAGGAAGCTGGAGGTCATTATGCTGAGTGAATTTAGTCAGTCACAGAAGAACAAATATTGTATAAGACCACTATTATAAGAACTCAAGAAAAGGTTTAAACACAGAAGAAAACATTCTTTGATGGTTATGAGGGTGGTGAGGGAGGGTGAAGGTTTTTTACTAACTAGATAGTAGGTAAGAATTATCTTGTGTGAAGGGAAGGACAGCACACCCTACAGGGGAAGTCAGCACAACTGGACTAAACCAAAGCTAAGAAGTTTCCTGAATACAGTGAAACAATTTGAGGGACAGAGTAGCAGGGGTGGGGGTCTGGGGACTGTGCTTTCAGGGAACATCTGGGTCAATTGTCATAACAAAGTTTATTAAGAAAATGTTCTGCATCCTACTTTGGTGAGTGGTATCTGGGGTTTTAAAAGCTTGCAAGCGGCCATCTAAGATGCATCAATTGGTCCTGGAGTAAAGGAGAATGAAGAACACCAAAGATACGAGGAAAGTATTAGCCCAAGGGACAGAAAGGGCCACAGAAACCATAAACTTCATCAGCCTGAGACCAGAAGAACTAGATGGTGCCCAGCTACCATCAATGATCGCCCTGACGGAACACAACAGAGTCCCTGATGGAGCAGGAGAAAGGTGGGTTGCAGAACTCAAATTCTAGTAAGAAGACCAAACTTAATGGTCTGACTGAGACTGGAGGAACCCCAGAAAGCATGGCCCCTGAATTCTCTATCAGCCCAGAACTAAAACAGTTTCCTAGGCCAACTCTTCAGACAGGGACTGGACTGGACTGTGGGCCATAAATTGTTACCTGTGAGGAGTGTGCGTCTTAGCTCAAGTAGATACATGAGACTAAATGGGCAGCTTCTGTCCGGAGGTGAGATGGGAAGGCAGAAAGGGTTAGGAGCTGGTTGATTGGACATGGGGAATCAGGTGTGGAAAGGAGGAGTGTGCTGTCACAGTATGAGGAGAGCAATTAGGGTCACATAACAATGTATGTGTAAACTTTTGCATGAGAAAAAATAAAAAAAAGAGCAAACCACGTAAAAGGAAGCAATAAAGTACATCTTTGTCCCATGTACCAAACAGTGAATGATTGAGTTGTACAACTTTAAATATTAGATTATGGACTTTGAGTCCAGCAGGTGTTTTGAATCAGTCTGTGACACAGCTATCAAAAGTATCTACTATGATGTATAATACATTATGTTTCTAATATAGTCACATTAGAAAATTGGTAATTAAATTCCAGTGGGCATAAGCTACTAGAATCAGGCAGCCAGTAAACCAGTTGCCATGGAGGTGATGCCAACTCATGGGGACCCCAAGTACATCCGAGTAAAACTGTGCTCCATAGGGTTTTTGGTGGCTGATTTTTCTGAAGTAGACTGCCAGGCCTTTCTTCTGAGGCACCTCTGAGTAGACTCGAACTTCCAAATTTTGGTGAGTAGCCAAAGGCATTAACTATTTGCACCATGCAGGGACTCTGGCAATACCCAGAAATATCTTCAGGCAGGAGTAGTTTCACTGAAAGCAAAGTGCTCCCAGAACAAATAGGTTGCAGAGTGCCCAATCCCACTGGAATGTAAGCCACACCACGCTTCTGATCTGGCATGAGCGATAAACACCCATGTGTTAGGAGAGGAGTGGAGTCCCTAGGTGGTGCAAACTGTTAAGCACTCTGCTACTAACTGAACGGATGGCAGTTCCAAAACTCCCAGAGGCACCTCAGAACAAAGGCCTGATAATTTACTTCCAAAACATCAGCCACTCAATATGTTCACAACTGCATCTTCAGCCTATTGGCTGTACATTAGAATCACCTGGGCAGCACTGACTACTACAGAATTGGTTTGGCTTGGGGGCCAGGCATCATTAAGTTTTTCAGATCTCCCAAGTGACTCTAATGTATACTGAGGCTTGAGAAACACTGCCTTATGAAAATACCTGGCACAAAGAAGTTACTCAATAACTTTTTCGTAAACAAATACATGAATATTTTTAATTCATAGATACCCCAGTTACCCACTGCCGTCGAGTCAATTCTGACTCTTAGTGACCCTATAGGATGGAGTAGAACTGCCCCGTAGGGTTTCCAAGGAGCAGCTGATGGATTGAAACAGTTGACCTTTTGGTTAGCAGCCATAGCTCTTAACCACTGTGCCACCATGTACCAAAGTTTCAAAAATTTTTATTTTTTATCAAGCAATATATCATTTTTCAGGGGTATATCATTCTTGTGAATCTTCAGAATCATATTAGTTCTGCACTATTTTTCTTTAACTCCATATTGGTAGTGTGTGTGTGTGTTTCTTCATTCCTGAATGAGGAAAAATCTGTCTGAAGCTAGTCTTTACCCCTTGATTATGACTTATAGCCACTCGCTCCTCTGATAAATTTCTTGAGGTTTCAAAACTAACTCACTTAGCAGGCTTTTACCCAGCCCAGATCTTCTGGACTGAAAAGGGGTCTTGTACCAACTGCACTGTCTGGCACTCTTACTCTGAATAGGTGAGTTAATGAAAAGTTACCCTTGCAGAGTTCATTGCTACTTTACTTAGAAT
The DNA here is from genome assembly GCF_000243295.1 of Trichechus manatus latirostris. Classification (NCBI taxonomy): domain Eukaryota; kingdom Metazoa; phylum Chordata; class Mammalia; order Sirenia; family Trichechidae; genus Trichechus; species Trichechus manatus. Next base: position 8,050,626 of record NW_004443995.1, read on the forward strand.
CTTAGACCTACCAGACTGGAATATGCCACATTAGTCCCTTCCCTAACCTGTTTTTCCCTGGCTTGGTTGCAATTTATGAAGAGATATAGGATGATCATTGCTATTAGGCTGGGAAATTTAGGAAATCACTCTGGCTGTTCTTAAAATCAAAAGCCACAAAGCAGATTGACAACCATCCAGGTTTTTAGGCAGGGGCAAACTCCACGCCTTCCTTGTGAATATTTGCACTTTTATGTGATTACACAAAGTGTTATAAAATAATGTGGCCACATGATATATAATGTATAATTATCTTGCATAATAGAAAACTGAGGTTTTAGTAATTAATATTTTGCTCATGGTTCTGCAGTTTATGGTAGACTCCTTTTAATAAGAATGGTATCATCAATTACCAAGAATGATGAGCCAAGGATGATGACTGAGCTGTCTTCACAAACCAGTCACTATAATATTTTTCTAGGTAACCTCAAAACTTCAAGTGTTCAAGGCTACCCTTCTCTGCATGCATTTTTAAATATGATGGAAATGTGATTTTATGGCATTTTAATACAGGTACCTATTTCTTTTTCCAACATTGTTCTTAGGTGCCATCGAGTCAGTTCCAACTCAGCAACCCTATGTACCACAGAACGAAACACTGCCCGGTCCTGTGCCACCTCACGATCATCGCTGTGTTTGAGCCCATTGTTGCAGTCACTGTGTCACTCCATCTTGTTGAAGGTCTGCCTCTTTTTTGCTGATTCTCTACTTTACCAAGCATAATGTCCTTCTCCAGGGACTGGTCCCTCCTGATGACATGTCCAAAGTATGTAAGACAAAGTCTCGCCATCCTCCCTTCTAAGGAGCATTCTGGCTGTAATTCTTTCAAGAAACATTTGTTCGTTCTTCAGGCAGCCTATGGTATATTCAGTATTCTTCACCAACACCATACTTCAAAGGCATTAGTTCTTCTTTGGTTTTCCCTATTCATTGTGCAGCTTTCGCATGCCTATCAGGCGATTGAAAGCACCATGGCTTGGGTTAGGCTCATCTTAGTGCTCAAAGTGATACCTTTCTACTTTGACACTTTAAAGAGGTCTTTTGCGGCAGATTTGGCCAAAGCAATATGTCGTTTGATTTCTTGACTGCTGCTTCCATGGGCTTTGATTGTAGATCCAAGTAAAATGAAACCCTTGACGGTGTTAGTCTTTTCTCCATTTATCCTGATGTTGCTTATTGGTCCACTTGTGAGGACTTTTGTTTTTTTTTTTATGTTGAGGTGCAATCCATACTGAAGGATGTAGTCTTTGGTCTTCATCAGTAAGTTCTTCAAGTCGCCTTCACTTTCTGCAAGCAAGGTTGTGTCATCTGCATATGCAGGTTGTTAATGAGTCTTACTCCAATCCTGATGCCTCGTTTTCTTCATGTAGTGCAGCTTGACAGATTACTTGCACAGCATACAGATTGAATAAGTATGGTGAAAGGATACAACCTTGCTGCACACTTTTCCTTACTTTAAACCACTAAATATCCCCTTGTTCTGTTTGAACACTGCCTCTTGGTCTATGTATAGGTTCTGCATGAGCACAATTAAGTGTTCTGGCATTCCCATTCTTCACAATTGTATCCATCATTTTTTATGATTCATAAGTTGAATACCTTTGCATAGTCAGTAAAACACAGGTAAACATCTTTCTAGTATTCTCTGCTTTCAACCAAGATCCATCTGACATCAGCAATGACATCCCTCATTCCATGTCCTTTTCTGAATCTGGATTGAATTTCTGGCAGTTCCCTATCGATGTACTGCTGCAACTGCTTTTGAATGATCTTCAGCAAAATTTTACTTATGTGTGATATTAATGATATTGTTCAATAATTTCTGCATTCTGTTGGATCACCTTTCTTTGTAATGGACACAAATATGGATCTCTTCCAGTTGGTTGGCCAAATATCTGTCTTCCAAATTTCTTGGCATAGATGAGTGAGCACTTCCAGAACTGCATCCTTTTGAAACATCTCAACTGGTTTTTGGTGAATTTCTGGAGCCTTGTTTTACACCAATGCCTTCAGTGCAGCTTTGACTTCTTCCTTCCATACCATCAGTTCTTAATCATACACTACTTCATGAAATGGTTGAACGTTGACCAATTATTTTGGTACAGTGAATGTGTATTCCTTCCATCTTTTGATGCTTCCTACATCATTCAATTGAATAAGTTTGCCCATAGAATCCTTCCGTATTGCAGCTCGAGGCTTGAATTTTTTCTTCATTCTTTCAACTTGAGAAATGCCGAGCATGTTCTTCCCTTTTGGTTTTCTAATTCTAGGTCTTTGCACATTTCATTATATTACTTTACTTTGTCTTCTTGAAATCTTTGTTTCAGCTCTTTTACTTCATTTCTTATGTTTGCTTTATGATCTTATGTTCAAGAGGAACTTTCAGAGTCTCTTCTGACTTCCATTTCACTCTTTTCTTTCTCTCCTGTCTTTTTTATGACCTCTTGCTTTCTTCATGTATGATGTCCTTGATGTCATCTCACAACTCATCTGGTCTTTGGTCATTAGTGTTAAGTGCATCAAATCTATTCTTGAAATGATCTCTAAATTCAGTTGGGATATACTCAAGGCTGTACTTTGGCTCTTGTGGACTTGTTTGAATTTTCTTCAGCTTCAACTTGAACTTGCACATGAGCAATTGATGATCATTTCCACAGTTGGCCCTGGCTTTGTCTGACTGACGATATTGAGCTTCTCTAGTATCTCTTCCCACAGATGCAGTTGATTTGATTCCTGTGTATTCCATCTGGTGAGGTCTATGTCTATAGTCGCTGTTTATGTTGCTGAAAAAAGGATATTTGCAATGAATAGGTCATTGGTCTTGCAAAATTCTATCATGTGATATCCAGTGTTGTTTCTATCACCAAGCCCATATTTTCCAACTACTGATCCTTCTTCTTTGTTTCCAACTTTTGTATTCTAATCACCAGTAGTTATCAGTGCATCTTGACTGCATGTTTTATCAATTTCAGACTGCAGAAGTTGGTGAAAGTCTTCAAATTCTTCATCTTTGGCATCAGTTGTTTTTGTGTAAATTTGAATAATAGTCTTATTAACTGGCCTTCTCTGTAGGTGTAGGGGTATTATCCCATCACTGACAGCATTGTATTTCTGGATAGATCTTAAAATGTTCTTTTTGACAATGAAGTGATGCTGTTTGTCTTCAATTTGTCATTCTCAGCATAGTAGACCATATGAATGTCCAAATCAAAATGGCTAATACCAGTCCATTTCAGCTCACTAATTCTTAGGATATCTATCTTCAAGTTTTCTATTTCTGCTTTGTCAACTTCTCATTTTCCTAGGTTCATACTTTATACATTCCACATTTTGATTATTAATGGATATTTGCAACTATTTCTTCCAATTTTGAGTTGTGCCACATCAACAAATAAAGGTCCCAAAGCTTTACTCTATCAATGTCATTAAGATCAACTCTACTTTGAGGAGGCAGCTCTTCCTCAGTCATATTTGGAGTGCCTTCTAACCTAAGGGGCTCATTTTCCAGCACTATATCAGTGTTCAGCTGCTAATCATAAGGTTTTCACTGGCCAGTTTTTTCAGCAGTAGATTGTCAGGTCCTTCTTCCTAGTCTGTTTTAGTCTGGAACCTCCACTGAAATGTGTACACCATGTGTGACCCTTGCTGTTATTTGAAATACTATTGGCATAACTGCCAAGATCATAGCAACAAACAAGCCACCACAGTATGACAAACTGACAGATGAGTGATTTCCAACATAATTAACATTTTTAAAAGTTGTGTAAAATGAGTTTATTTTCAACCATATATAACTGCTATGAAATATACAGGAAGTCCCCATCTGACTTACATGCAATTTTTAGTTATAAAGCAACTCCCATAAATCTTATATGAAAAATTCGAGGTACACACAGTGGTTTGTGATAACAAATGGGGGCTACTTTGCAACGTGCATCAAAATATTATTATTATATTACCGTGTTATATTAAAGATGTTTTAGTGTATCTGGAAATATTTCTTTAATGTTTTCTATGCATAGAAAGGCAGACTATATACTAAGGCAAACATTTGACTAACTAACATTAGATATGAACTGTGCCTTACTGTTCCCACGTATGTACAAATTCGACTGAAAGAAAGACTTAGGAGCGGAACTCGTTCATAATTGGGGAACTGCCTGTAAATGTAAAATAAGAATTATAAGATTAAACAGACATATAGTTGAGTCCATTTTATAAATTAATACATGCCATTTTCTCCATGAAACATCACCGGAAGGTTTTTTTCTTGCTTCAAAATTTCTGACATTTGCCACCTTTTTCCTATGTGGTACATTGTTCTATAAGGATTTGCTAACACTTTTAATCTATTTTATTAAATTTTACATTTGAAACATCTTATCGCTGTTCTGGAGCCCTGATGGCACTGTGGTTAAGACCTCAGATGCTAACCAAAAGGTTGGCAGTTCAAATCCATCAGCTGCTCCTTGGAAACGCTATGGGGCAGTTCTACTCTGTCCTATAGGGTCTCTATGAGTCAGAATCAACCTGATGGCAATAGGTTTTTGGTTTTATTGCTATTCTATATGTTTAAGGTAAAATCATTAAATGGCAATGATGATACTGATGCTAGAAGGAGAAGTCTTCAGTTTCATAATATTTTTGGATTTTTTCATACATAAAGATTATGACATATATATTAACTGTATAATTGGACAGTATCTATACCATATAGAAAATTCTCATGCTCACTCTTAAAAAGAAAGAAGGGGAAAAAGGTAAAACGAAAGTATTGTTATCATAAGGAGCATAAGAAACAAACTGTGTGCATCAAGGATTGTTTATTTCATGAATATATGACTGCATCGTTGCACTTTACAGGATCATATCTCACCTTTCCAACACAATTTTTCCTTTTTATTGAGGCTTAAATGAATGTACTATGAATCAGTTACTGAAATTCAGACCCCAGCATTATTGTGTAGTAAACTGTTACAGTGGAAGCAAATCTCTTACTCCTGAGATAGTTTAAGGTATCAGTTTTGGACAAAATCATCGTTTATAAAGAAGACACAGTGGTATTGATTGACTTCTTTTCTGAATGCTTAGAATTTATTGGAGCTTCAGGTCCTTAAGTAGCCAGATGAAATGAGGAACATATTCTGAATTTAATCATTAATTGTTCCTCAGCACTTCCTTAGGAAAACATTCATTATAAGATAAGAGATGATAAGGTAGGACAGGGGTTTTACAAAAAAAAAAAAATCAAAAGAATTTTTTTGCATGGCATTCATCATCTTCAAAAAAGTGCATATTTTAAATCACTGAATTCAAACAAGACTTTGCATTCATACTACTACAACTAGAAATGTTTTTATAACATGCCTTGAGGAAAAGTCTTTGTTATGGCTTCACTGAACACTCATTAATTTTGTAACGAGAAGCAGGGAGTTGATAGCAATTTTACACCTATCTGCAGATATATGAAATGTTTAGTCATTTTAAGGTAAGACATTCTCACATGTCAGCATTTCATGGAATTTAACAAAACTGCTTAGATTCCGTAAGGAGAATTAAATCGCTAAAAATCAGAGGTATTACAATTATCCATTAGTTAATGAAGTTAGTTAAAAAAAATAAGCATATCAATAAACTATTTTTTGTTTGTATTATAAAATATTTCAAAAACATAGAAAAATATAGAGACTAGTGTAATTAACACTCATATACCCACTACCCAAATATAATTGTTAAACTTTTTATATACTTCTGTTTATTTTTTTACTTCTCTCTCTTTCAATTCTTCATCTTTCCATAACAAGGTCTTGAGATAAAGCAGGCAGAAAAAGAAGATGTTCCCTTAGGAATTGTGTATATATGTTTTCGAGTAGCTGGGGCAGATGGGCAGATAGAAACCTTAGCATGGTCCCGGCACTCACACTCCCCACTCATCACATCTAATCAGTCACAGGCTCTTCTGTCTGCTACAGGTTTAACCCATCATCTCTCCCTAACAATTGCTTTAGACTCCACATGGACTCCTTGCCCCCAGTTTTCCTTATTCAATCCATGCTCATTCTCCCTAATTTAATCTCTTAAAAAAGCAAAGCTGAATGGCAGCATTTCCTTGTTTTCATATCCCTTTTGAATTGTTATGACCTAAAGGAGTAGTTTCTGAATTGGAATGAATAGACAAAGAATGACCATATACCATATGGTACTGGATTAGGAGAAGAAAATATCAGTACCTCTCTTTGATTTTATTTTTTATCTTGTACTTTTTAAATTTGTATTTTCAGTGTAGGTTTTATAATGCATAATGAATATGCTGTATATATACCGGGGATCCATGCTAATAATGATGCACAATAAAACAATGCTAGAGAGCACTGGATTTGAAAGCAAAATTGAAAGTCCTTCATGGTTTGGCTCCAACACTTTTCTCTACACCCATTCACCTGCTGTTCTCCCACCTCCTTACCACTTTGAACTTTTTAACTTACTTGGACCTGCCTTAGTACAAATCATCTCTTTCAGAAAAGCCCATTTCTCCTTCTCGGTTGGAACCCCACTTCTTATACACTAGCTAAATCTAATGGCATCATGGTATAAAGCATTACAATTCCTGCAGTCACTTCATTTCTTGAGTTCCCATAACATTTTGTTCAGACATTTTTAAAACACCTAGTGCAATGCATTATAGTTTGTATCAGTACTTATCTGTCTCCCAAATTCTGCTTTGATCTATATAAGGTGAGAGTCATTTCTTGTTAGTCTTTACATCTACAGTAGCTCTCGCACTATCTGGTACATAACAGTTGCTCAATAAATATTTTTAAATAAATGAATAAAAAAGTGAGACTGTACTACAGAAATACTAGTATTGCTTACAACCCAACACTCAGGCAAAATAATATATAGCTCTACATTTGGTTAGTGGATACTGCCTCAAGAGATGTTAGAAGACACATGTAAGAGGTTAGGAACCCTTTGGAGGGCGATATCCATAGTTACTTTTTAGCACTCAAAACATGTTATAATTTAAATACCTTAAAGGAGCTAGCCTCACTAGCCTGGTAATTATTAACTCTCAAGGCATTTCTTATGCCCAGGGTGACCTGAGTTTGCATCCTCTTTTTTTGCCACAGAGCCCAAAGACATAGCCAAACCAGTTGCCAACAAGTCTATTCTAACTCTTGGTGACCCCGTATGTGTCAGAGTAGAACTCTGCTCCAAAGGGTTTTCAATGGCTGATTTTTCTGAAGTAGATCACTAAGCTTTTCTTCTGAAGTGCCGCTGGGTTGACTCAAACCTCCAACCTTTAGGGTAGCAGCCCAGCTCTTTAACTTTTTGTACCACCCAGGGACTCCAAGACATAGCCACCTCCGTTGTATTTGTATTCTGTTCTCCAAGTTGGTTGCTGAATCAGAAGTTCAAGCTACGTGTGTGTATTTGGTTGTTTGTTAGGTGCCTTCAAATTGGCTCTGACTCAGAGAGACCTAGTATATAACAGAACAAAATGTTGCCAGGTCCTGTGCCAACCTTACAATCATTGCTATGTTTGAGCCTATTGTTGCAGCTGCTGTGTCAGTCCATCTCACTGAGAGTCTCCCTCTTTTTCAATGACCCTCTACTTTACCAAGCATGATGTCTTTCTCCAGGGATTGATCCCTCCAGCTAACATGTCCAAAGAAAGCGAGATGAAGTCTCACCATTCTTGCTTTTGAGGAGCATTCTGACTGTACTTCTTTCAAGACAAATTTGTTGATTCCTCTGGCAGTCCATGGTATATTCAATATTCTTCTCCAACACCACAATTTGAATGTGTCAGTTCTTCTTTAGTCTTCCTTTTTTATTGTCCACATGACTTTGAGACAATTGAAAATACTATGGCTTGGGTCAGGCACACCTTAGTCATCAAAATCACATTTTTTTTTTTGCTTTTTAACACATTAAAGAGGTCTTTGCAGTATATTTCCCAATGAAATATGTCGTTTGATTTCTTGACTGCTGCTTCCATGGACGTTGATTGTTTATGTAAGTAGAATGAAATCCTTGTCAACTTCAATTTTTTTTCTCCATGTGTTATGATGTTGTTGATGGGCCCCGTTGTGAGAATTTTCATTTTCTTTACGGTCAGGTGCAATCCATACTGAAGGCTGTGGTCTTTCTGACCTTCATTAGTAAGTGCTTCAATTCTTCTTAATTTTCGGCAAGCAAGGCTGTGTTATCTGCATATTGCAGGTTGTTAATGAGTCTTCCTCCAATCCTAATGATGTATTCTTCTTCATATCATCCAGCTTACAGGTTGAATATATAAAATAAAAGAATAGAACCCTGCCACACAACTTTTCTAGTTTTAAACTATGCAGTATCCCCTTGCTGTGTTCAAATCGAGGCTCTCTTGATCCACGTACAGGATCCACATAAGCACAATTAAGTGTTCTGTAATTCCCATTCTTCATAATGTTATCCATAATTTGTTATGATCCACAGTGTCAAATACTTTTGTGTAGCTGATAAAACACAAGAAAACATCTTATTGGTATTCTCTGTTTTTGACCAAGATTTATCTGACATCAGCAATGATATCTCTTGTCATGTCCTCTTCTGAATCCAGTTTGATATATATGAAAAACTAACTAAATTTTATATAATGAAGAAATATTTAAGAAGAATATGTAACTAAATTACATATACATAATAAAAAAACCACAAAAAAAACAAACCTGTTGCCATCGAATCAATTCCAACTCATAGCAACCCTATATAATAGTCAACTATATATAATTTAGTTATATATAAAATGTATAATTTAGTTATATATAAAAATATATAATTTTTCTAGTTGAGACCTTAGACTCTGGAATTGAACAGTAGAACAATCTGGGCTCAATCCCATCTCTGTCATTAATAGTGGTATCCCTTTTGACAAATTATTTATATTCCTTAGCACCAGTGTTCTTATCTATAAAATGAAAAATTTTGAAAAGGGTGTTGTGTGGATAGACTAATGTAAGACAGCTAAGTAAAATAGGTAGTGCCCGATAAGAAATAACTAGCAATTGTTAGTCATTCTTATTATTCTACTCCCTATTGAAGTTGTCAAAGATTTCATTTCAGTTGGATCCACAGTCAACACCCATGGAAGCAGCAGTCAAGAAACCAAACAACGTACTGCACTGGGCAAATCTGCTGCAAAAGACCTTTTAGAGTGTGAACAAGCAAAAATGTCACTTTGAAGACTAAGGTGCACCTGACCTAAGCCATGATATTTTCAATCACCTCATGTGCATGTGAAAGCTGGACAGTGAATAAGGAAGACCAAAGAAAAGTTGATGCCTTTGAACTGTGGTGTTGACAAAGACTATTGAATATACCGTGGACTGCCAGAAAAATGAACAAATGTGTCTTGGAAGAAGTACAGCCAGAATGCTCCTTAGAAGGGAGGATGGTGAACCTTTGTCTCACATACTTTGGACATGTCATCATGAGGGACCAATCCCTGGAGAAGGACATCATGCTTGGTAAGGCAGAGCATCAGCAAAATGGAAGAAGACCCTCAACGAGATGGATTAACACAGTGGCTGCAACAATGGGATCCATCATAGCAGTGACTATGAGGATAGTACAAGACCAGGCAGTATTTCGTTCTGTTGTACATGGGTCACTGTGACTCAGAATCAACAACAGTAAATATAACTGCTTTTTTTTACCTAATAATGTGGATACTGAGTTCAACTAGAAACATAAAAAGCTAATTTAAAAAACAAAACAAACCAAAAACCTAAGAAATTCCTTTGCTTTTTCTTTCTCTGGGGAAAAAAAAAATTAATCAATAAATTTTGTTTTTCTATGTAGTCAAAAAGTGATTTACCAGTTTCAGCCTCTGTTACAGCTGCCAAATAAATTTCTAGCCTAAAATACATATTAGTTAATACTTAAATAAATCACTTAAAAGAAAGCCTGACACATACAGAGCACTCAAAAAATGTTAGCTGCAATTGGCTTCTTTACCAACAGATTTTTAAATCTATTTTCCATGACCACAATATGTGTAAAAATACAAACATATTTTGAACTGTTAAACAATTATGTTTTCTCCAACAGAACTGTAATGAACAGAAATCTGTATTTTGTATAAAAATACACTAAAATATTAATTATTTTAAAATGACATTTGAAAAACATATTGTAGGAAAAAACTGCTACTAAAAGACTCTTGAAAGTGAAATATTAAGGATACATAAATTTTATAAATGTAATGGGACATGGCAATAGAGGCGCTAATTTGTAATCGGTGATTTTAATGAGCTTCAATTTCTTTGAAAAGACCAAGATTATAAACTAGATGCCCATATCCATGACAACAGGGAGGACAACTCTTAGCTTTTCAAAACATACTAAGATAATTGTTTTTTATATATCTCTTTTTCCTATTTTAAAACAACAATAAAGGAGAGTTTTTCTCATTTGTTCACTAGCATATTGCACAATATAAAATATTCCAATATAAAAATGAAAACCTGGGGGTAAAATGAATTACCAAAGTTCCTTATGTTGATGGCTGGGGAGTAGGTCTTTAGTTTATGGAGCTATTGACCAGCTATAAAATAGCTTCCTGAAGACAGTCAAGTTAAGCCCACAAAATTTCTTCTTCATCAGATAACACTAGATAAAGAGAGAAGTCTGATTTTGCTAGTTTTAGCCTAGATGTCATTGGAAAATAGCTCTTCTTAAAGCAAAAATCCATGGGCAATTTGCTTGCTAAAAGAAAAAAAAAAAAAAAGCATCACAGTGTGAATGCTACTGTTAATTTCCTTGAGTCTAGAACTTCATACGTAAAAATACAAATTTTCAATGACAAACCAGTGGTTTATTAATTATAAAATGGAAATATTAGGTCGATAGATAGATAGATACATAGTCTGTAGAACAACCTACCCCTAAGTGGTTTAAACGGTGGAGGTAAAGTTTATTTTAATAATTTAGGACAACGTTGTATGCTATGTAAATAAAGTACTCATCTGTCAGTTTGTCGTATTGTGGAGGCTTGCATGTTGCTATGACGCTAGAAGCTATACCAGCTTATACACTGAAAGTATCAAGTTCTCAATTAAATATAATATCTACATCTATATAGTCTACCTGATTTCTCATTTTTCTTTAGCTAATTTACCCAATTTGAAATTATTACTATAATTTTTTCATAATTAATTAACATAACAACCATCTGTTCAACACTTTATCATGTTATGGTAGCTTGCATGTTGCTGTGATCCTGGAAACGATGCCACCAGTACTTCAAATACAGCAGGGTCACCCATGGTGGACAGGTTTCAGCAAAACTTCCAGACTAAGAGAGAATAGGAAGAAAGGAGTCTGGTGATCTACTTCCAAAAATTAGCCAATGAAAATCTTATGGATCACAGCAGAACATTGTCTGACTCTCTTGTTTTGGACATGTCATCAGGAGGGATCAGGTACTGGAGGAGGGCATCACGTTTGATGAAGTAGAGGGCTAATGAGACCCTCAGTGTGATGGATTGGAACAGTAACAGCAATGATATACTCGAACAAGCTGGTAATCTTAAGGATGACACAGGACTGGGCAACATTTCATTCTATTGTATATAAGGTCACCACCATGAGTTGGAGTTGACTTGATGGCAGCTACCTATCTATCTATGCATCTGTGTATATCTATCTATCTATCTATCATCTATCTACCAAGTATAGTAGTTGACATTTTGATTTCCAGGTGTGCGCAGTTACAAACACGGTTTTATGCTTTTTAGCTCTGTAGAATTGGTCCTTTTGGAGTACCTGGGTGTGCTGTAGGATGCAGTGTGGGTACAGCCTGCCAGGGGAGTTTTAGCCCTAGTAAAAGGTTATTGCTAATACCGACTTACCCTCTGCATGCTAGAGGTTAAGTACATAATGTGTGCATCTTTTAGAGAGAGAAGAGGTGCAGGGTCTTCATAAAAGGGGAAGAAAGTCCACAGAGAAGAAAAGCAACATTTTCAGGATCCTGGATCACTAAACAATATTCAGAGCTGTTTATAAGCCCTTCCACATGCTGTTCTCCCCTTTTCATTTATAAAAAATTTACTCATGCCATCATGCAAATTTCTAATTGACTTCAGAAAGGAATTTGCTGAAGAAACTGTAAAAAAAAAAAAAAAAAAAAGTTTCCTGCCATCTTCTGCTGTTTGTGTGTTTGGCTCTCACAAAATAGAACAAAAGCAACCCCGTGGCTTTTACCTTGTGAGATGCCAGGACGGTAATTGCTGGACTCTTTGCCACATCGTATGACTTAGTGTGCAGTCTCAGGGAGTGCCAGAATGTCTGAGCAGAGACCATTCGGGTATGGGCCATGGATTTTTGGCTTTGAGACGACTGACACGGACAACAGCCTGATTCCTGCCAGGTCTTTCAATGCTTCAGTTTGCCCTACCTGCTTAGGCCCATCCTGGAATCATTTGTAACATCATCTGGGGCCCCATCTTGACTGATCTTATGGAATTGTTATCTGTAAATATTTTCTGATCTGGCTTCTCACCCGCTGGCCCTTGAATTGGCCCAGTTGGTATGATGAGCCCATCCTTGTATTCCAGAATGTCCTAGTGGAGTTTTTCCGTCATCTCCAGAAGGGTTGTGGAAAGTTGTTGTTCACTATATATAACTTTACCTTATTTGAAAAATATAAGTAGCTGTAAGAAGTAATTTTGTCAATGGTTGTGTTAAGCGAAAATATTTGATCAAAGTGTTGAACAGTTAGATTGGAACAAGGTAAGATTTTCCATTAGTGACCTAAAACAAAACAAAATTTCTAGATCCCCACCTCTCTCACTGTCAAATTTTCTCTCATGTTATGTACTTCCTGGTTAGCCTGAAGGTATCAATTTGGGTGCAGTCTGCTCTTAAGGAACAACCATTGTGTTTTATGTCTAATGATATTATCTGAAAAAGAAAAGAAAAAAACTCGAAAAGCTCCAAAGGATTCAACGTTACATGCGTGCACACATCCCACGCACAAACACGCTGAGGAGTAATCAGCGATGTATTTGCACCTTAATGGAACCTTAAATTTAAACAAATTTCTGACTTTTTAAAACTCACCTTCTGTTATTACGGTACGAAAGAATAGAAATTGAGCTAAAGCCATTTTTTAAAATTGCCTGGTTTCTAATGGGAATTTCTAAAATGTTAGGAAAAAAATACATTCAAAGGTAAAAGAAGCAAATAGTGCTACATTTGCATTGTTTATTTAAATGTAGATGACATAATTTATCAGTTTAGGAGAGGCTGTTGTACTTTTAAGATGGCATACCTTATGCTTCTTATCAGCATTCATTCTTCATCAATTATTTTGTAACCAGTCTACCTGTCATACTTTAAATACAATAATCATCTGTTGAGTACATTCATTATTCATTTTCTTTATTACTCCATATGTTACAGAGAGTTGGTTCAATTTTAAGGTAGAAAAATACCTGTTTTTCCTGGCATTGTTGAGAATTAACTATTCTGTGCAACATGCAATTTAATTTTCTAGATAACTGAAATCTACTCCAGAAGCACCTTTTTTTTTTTTTTTAAGATAGACATTTTTAAATGGAAAGCATTACAAATTTTACAGTTTCCACAATTCCAGGCATTTATAAACAGACTACTTGGAATGTAATTCAGTTTGTGTGTATGTATGTGGTGATTATCAGTCTGATCAGGTCACAGACTCTGCTCCTGCTTAAAGCCATCCATTCTTTTACCTTACTCTTAGAATAGAGATTAAAATCCTTACTATGGCCTGTAACCCCCTAGCCTCCTTCCCCATCCTCATTGCACATTGAGCTCTCTGATGTTCTTTGCTCCAGCCATACTGGCCTTACTATGCTCCCTCCTGTCACAGAACCTTTGTACACACTGTTCTTGAATGTTCTTTCTTCTTTTCTTCATTAGATAATGCCTACTCATCCTTTGGAGCCCTGGTAGTGAAGTAGTTAAGAATTCAGCTGCTAACCAAAAGGTCAACAGTTTGAATCCACCAGCCGCTCCTTGGAAACTCTATAGGGCAATTCTACTCTGTCCTATAGGGTTGCTATGAATTGGACTCTATGGCAAAAGGTTTTTTTTATCTTTCAGATCTCACTTCAAGTGTCACTTTCTCAAGGAAACCTTCTCTTACCTCCCTTACTGGTGGTGATATCTGGTATGATGGGCTCAGTACTATATCCTCAGCATTTGCCACTTTATTGTTATTGTTGTTGAGTGCTGTTTAGTCAATTCCCACTCATGGCAAGCCCATGTGTTACAGAGTAGAACTGTCTCATAGAGTTTTCTAGGCTGTAATATTTATGGAAGCAGATCACCAGGTCTTTCTCCCACAGAGCTACCAGGTGGGTTTCAACTGACAACCTTTGGGTTAGCAGCTGAGTGCTTAACCATTGCACCACCAGGGTTCCTTTTTTGTCACTATACCAGACCTATATTTATTATCTCCCTTTCTAGACAGTAAGCTCCATGGGACAGAGACTTTGTCTGTCTTGCATATCATGAAGTACATTCAGTGCCTGGCACAAAGTGGAGCATACATTCTCAGTAGGGATAATATCTCCACCAAAGGGACAAAGCTTGGTTCTTGGAGAGGTGAAACAAATCTTAGATATAACAATGATTGTTACCTTCCAAAGGGCCATGGTAGATAAACAGACAAACAGTATATTTTTGATATTAAAATTTCTTGGTGAGGGTGATTAGGAAAAAACTCTACAAAGGCTTATAGGGGACAAAAATGAAAAAAGGTTGAGAAACACCAGTGTAAACCAATTAATATTTTTTGAAAGAATGAGTGAATAGGACAAGTTCATGTTCATGACTATAAATAATAATTTCCATCCCACACACCATTTTCTCCAGAGCAGTTTTGGGGTATACAGGCAGTACCCCACTTACAATACATTTTAGTTATGACAAACCGCACTTACATTTCATCATTAGTAATACGTACTACATACAATGTTTCAATGCATAATTTGCTGATGTTATCATTCTGAGATGTTCACTTGCAAATTTTCAATCTTATGATTTACTGTTCAAAACACTGCCGAATAGCTGGTTGTGGCCTGGTCTATCATGGCATCAGTGTTGAGAGTTGTAATGGATAGGAAGTTGGGCAATGACATGCAACAGTAGAACTGCAAACACACCAGACAACTCCAACTTCGTTGTTACAAGACTGACACTGACTTCATTGTAGACCAGGCCTATAGTGTGATCTTATTCAGCATTTTCTACCATAAGAACCATCAGCTGTTAATTTAAAGCCATGTTGTTTATCTCTAACTGTAGCACCTGCACTGCTTATACCCCCAACAATATGTCTACTAAAAGAAGTCATACCACTGAAAGTTCTAATCCAAAAAAGAAGGTGAGGAAGGCTCTAGACATGAGTATAAAGATGAAGATCATTAAGGCCTACGATAATGGAAAGAAAGTTGGCAAAATAGCACGTGAGGAAGGACTGTCTTATTCGACCGCTTGGACAATCATTAAGGATAAGAATAGGATTTTGGAGGCAGTTAAAGGAGTGATTGGCATAAAATCAACACTTTTAACAAAGAAGAGGCAAGGGCCAATCCACGAGATGAAGACACTGTTGATGATTTGGATAGAAGAATAAATCCAGAAGAGGATTCCTATGAGTTTACTGACAATTCAAATGAAAGCACGTAGCTGTTTTGAAAATTTGAAGGAATAGCAAGGAGAAGACTACCGCGAGTCAAGAAGGCAGATTCAAGAAGCAGTGAGATGTTAGTGTGAAATGCTTGAAAAAAAAAGGACCACACAGACAACTGTCACCAATTTTCTGACTAGAAACGCCATACCCATTCCCAGGGATAATCCAGATGATTCAGAACTTTCCACAAGTGGAGTTATTACTGCAGTTGACAAAATACCAACATTGTGCAACTCTTCATCCTTTGAGTAAATTTTCATGATGTATGTATCTATGTATGTATTAAAATATGTCTGTTTATATGTAATGTTTCCAACCCCCAAGACAAATAAAAATAAAGATCAAATTTATAAACATACTGATAATAAAAGGCAATAATAATGAAAATAAAAAAAAAAATGAGGTATTCGATTTACGTCAGAACTGACTTACAAAGGAGTCCTCAGAATGGAACCCTGTTGTAAATCGAGGACTACCTGTATTCCAGTACCAAGTGGCAGCAAACCATTGATTTTGAGTTTTCTTGTGCTTTTTCAATTTTTATTTTCTATCTTCTCCTTCAGTGTCTGCATGTTAGCTATTACTTGCACTTAACAAGTAACTCATCTCTGTCTTGAATCTCTTGTGGACTAAGAAATCATATGGCAAAGCTAGAAAAGTTTTTCAAAAGTTAAATGGCTGTGGAACAAGGGAAGAACTGAGACATTCCTTTTTAACTAATTCACTGATGAGCAAATGTCAGGAACTGTACTAGTAACTGCTTGTTGAGTGTATAATTATTTTATGCACTCTCTTTTAGCTGCTTAGAAGCCTTTCTGTTTATTTTTTTCTTTTTTGGGGGGCAATTTTCTTTCTGTTCTGAATGTGCAGATTTGCCAGACAAGAGACCTTTAAATAAATGAAGTGTCATTTTATCCCATGACACTCTTCTCTGTTTCAAGATGGATCTTTTCTATATATTTTCTAAATTGTGGCTTCTTCATAGTGGGAAACCTTAGTGAAGAACTTCATTCTATTAGATTGTTCAAATTATTCTTGCTACATAAAATATAGATTGATGTCTGTATCCCTCTTTTAAAATACATTTCTCTGCTTTCTCTACAGAATGACACTTTGCCATTAACTGGCTAATTCATCTTTTTCCATAAAAACCTGCTGTGAAAAGCCCTATATTTGTGTATATATTTTCTTTTTCTTTACCCTTGGAGACTATATTCTTTTATTTCTTTTATCTATTCCAAACACTTTCCTATCTATGGGCTCCAACTGCACTGCTTCCATATCAGACTGATTTTTCCTTCAGCTTTCACCAGCTGTTAGGACTTCTTTATTTTGTACCCCAAGAAATAAACATCACCTTCCCTATGTGCATTTCTTACAGTCTCTTCCACCTCTGTATTCATAAATCAGAAATTTTCATCTCTGACTTCTGTGCATTTCAGTATTCTTAGTAATGATTATTCAGACTTACGTTTGTTTGCTCAGGGTATCTTTTCATTTGATAAACAGTCAAGAAACCAGAAACGTTTCTCTAAGGTTCCGTTTGGTTAATATTTCTTAACAGAATGTAGAAATAAGGTCAAATATTCAGTAAGTGGCAAGGTCTTAATCAGTCCATGCATTGATGGTGACCGTTTGTGCTCCTCCTCATGCTGATGGTCTCAATAGAGATATGGCAGCTGGAGTTTTCTCAGACTACTCGATTATATCTCCATTAAACGACGACAACAGCAACAACAACAACAAAAAAACAGTTGCTGTTGAGAGAACTCTGACTCACGGCCACCCCAAGCATATCAGAGTAGAACTGTATGCCCCATAGGATTTTCAGTTACTAAGTTTTCAGAAGGAGATTGCCAGGCCTTTCTTTTGAGGAGCCTCTGGGTAGACTCAAATCGACAACCTTTCAGTTAGCAGCCTAGCATTTTAACCATTTTCACATCCTGAGTTTTGGGTTTTTATATCTCTAAAACTCTGGATAAATACCTGAGTGAATTTGAGCATGTGGTGTTTGTTCTCTGCTCTCAAAAGATGTGAGCTGTTTGAAGGAAGGAGTGTGATGGAATTCCTGAATACTTGATGATTAAAAAAAATACTAGTTTGGATGTTTGTCCATACTCAAGTCATTTCTCTCCTTCATGAACATCATTTGCTTCCTAACTAACTCATCTTTAATTCTGCTCTAGTGTTGTGAATATATAAAAAATGAAAAATTGAAAATGTTTAATTGCTTTTCCACCAATGTATTATCTGTGACATCAATCATAATCAATATTTTAACTCTAATTGAATTTGCACACATAAGGACATTATAAATGATGTCTTACGCACTCAATTTTATCTTCTGACTCTTCAAAGCTCTTCTTTTCTCCTCCGTCTGTCCTATTATGCTCTCAATTTGATGATGATGTGACTGTCAGCAATGGCAGGCATATTCATAGATTCAGTGAAAAGATCCATGCAGGAACTGATCACTAATTAGCAATACATTTCCCATAGTGAAAATTGGCCTAAAGTTTCAAGGAAAAAAAAAATAGAGTTGCTGAGGCTGAAAATTAGTCTTCCACTTCAGATCCATGGTAAATTGTTATTTCTCTCAAACTTTGGATCTTTACAGTGGATAATTGAAGATTCTTTTAACTAAAACATTGTCAGTGGCATAACTATGATGATTCTATTTGGAATTCAGCCCTTGTTTTCAGGGATTTACTGTTTTGAAAAATATTTGATGAATTTATAGCAGAAGAGAAAATACTTCTGCCAACTATGTAAGTGCTTTGGACTTAATTTGTATTCCTGCTGTTACATGCAGAAACTTGTATCAGAGGAAAAAAGTAAAAAGAAATTTTGTTTGGAAAGAAATCAGCAGTCTGAAAAGGTAGTTTTAATCTATAAATATCTCTCTTAAGGAGAATTGAACACCAACTAAATTCAGTCTCAAGAAATAAGATGCTTAAGATAATCAAAATGTTCCATTAGCTTAAATATCTTATACTGGATATATTTGTGATGAATTTTCAAATAA
Source organism: Trichechus manatus latirostris (assembly GCF_000243295.1). Classification (NCBI taxonomy): domain Eukaryota; kingdom Metazoa; phylum Chordata; class Mammalia; order Sirenia; family Trichechidae; genus Trichechus; species Trichechus manatus. Next base: position 8,069,411 of record NW_004443995.1, read on the forward strand.
GAATGGCATCTGAGTATTATGATAAATTCTTTTATAAATGAAAAATGTAAAAGCCAGTACATTTTCTGTATCATGAAATGCAAGTGTTGGAATGGAAATAACATGAGATAAAGTTAGAAGACCTTGATTAACATGCTGGCTTCACTACTTGGTATATGTAATTGAAATACCTAGGTTTCTCATTTATAAAATATGTGAACTACTCAAAACGTTATGAGGTTTAAGCAAAACCACTTTTGTGATGGCCACTGGTTGGTTGGTTGGTGGATATTGGTCAGGGTTCAATTTTCAAAGTAATCCATTACCCAATGAAAGAGAAAAACAGTATTCTAAACGATGGTATTTATGAACTTAAGATTATACTCATTCACTTACTTGACGAAAACAAACATTTGCCTTTGTCTTCCTTGATTGCATTCAAATAGTATGCATTCACAAAATGTTTTATTTGCATCCACCTAAGACTTATATTATCTTTTTTGGAGGGTTACATTGTCATATTCCTTCTACTGGTTGTGAGGTTTTTGAGGGTGAGTCTGTCTTATTTGTATAAATTTAGCACAGCCAGAAACACTGAAGGAGATGTGCATTATTTATTGTACATTTGTTGAGCACACAGGTACTGTTTTAGAAGCTGACAATAAAACACAAGCAAACATATGTGAAAAGTGCTAGAGAGAAGTATGTAGTGCCAGCACAGAACAGGGCACATTTGTTTCTCTCCGCAGATGTAGTTTATTATAAGAATTGATTTATAAAGCTTTACATGAGAAGATTTGAGATCAAACAACTCAGTCTGGTTTTCAAACTGATGACTGTTTTCAATTACCGAATACTTCTTTCCTTCTCCATCATTTGATCCTGCCTAATGTATCATATATTATTCTTTTGAATATTAGTTGACTTTAATAGTCCTCCATTAATGTATCATTGATTCATGATTCAATAATTTAGTAATTTAGTTATTTTTGCTTCATAATGTATCATAATATACAGAAGGGCTGGTAGTATTATTGTTCCCTATCATTCTTTTTCCAAATATTCTTTGATATTCTCAACTACTAATTACTAAGACTGAAATTTCAAATAAAATCATCAAATAAAATTCTGTTGGAATTTTGATTTGATTTCTGTTTGTATTGGTTATGAATATATTTGTTGACAGTAATAGAAACCAGACAAAAGGCAGCATTTAAAAAATAAAAAAATTGGGTCATATGACACGAAATCTGCATGTAGACAGCTAAGAGTTAGTTCCAGAGCTCTGCGGTACTATCAGGGAGCGGATTTTTTCATTTTCCTTTCTCCTGTCTTTAATTTGTAAGGTTTTGTCTTCAGCCTTCTTGCCTTAAGGACTTAAGATAACTTGTGTACCTCCAGACCTCAGGTCTGAGTTCCAGGGATTAGTTATGGGATGAGAAGCTTAGGGACTTTATAATAGTGTTTCATGGCATTACTAGCTGAAACCAAAGTCAGAAAGTTGAGTAGTAGAGGTCTTCAGCCTCTAAGGGTAAAAAGACTGTGAGCAATAATGGTATCGCTACTGCTTTTAGATAGCCAGTCCAGAGTCTGCAATCATATTGCACAAAATTAGTAAAAACCCTTGGAGTAAATTTACAAATGTACATGTGGGTATGTATATATAATATTTATATATGCATGTATATTTGTGTGTCTGTGTGTATATTTATAGGCATGCTGTTGTTGTTAGTAGCCATCAAGTCATCCCTTGATTTATGGCAATCCCTTGCACAATTAGATGTGACCATTGTGATACATAGGGTTTTAATTGGCTGATTTTTTGGCAATAGATTGCCCACCCTTTCTTCCTAGTTCGTCTTAGTCTGTAAGCTCTGCTGGAAACTGCTCAGCCTCATAGCAATATGCAAGCCTCCACTGACAAACTGATGGTGAGTGCTCTTGAGGAGCATTGGCTGGGAATTGAACCCCGATATCAGAATCGACTTGAAGGCAATGTGTTTGGTATTTGATATTTTATCCTGCATAACCAAAAACAAAAAAAAACCCACTAAATCCATTGCCTTTGAGTCGATTCCGACTCAAGAGTGACCCTATAGGACAGAGTAGAACTGTCCCATAGGGTTTACAAGGAGCAGGTGGTGGATTCGAACTGCCAACCTTTTGGTTAGCAGCTTGAACCATGGAAGGCAATAGTCTACTACTAAAGTACCACTGCCTCCGATTTACATGTATATACATATCTATACCTATGTATCTACCTCCTGCCGTAACAAGGTTTTTTTCTCCTTAAATTCCAACTTTTCTCGAAAAGGACAAGTAACATCCATTGAGAGCTTGCTATATTCTAGGCATTGTGCTAAGCGCTTTCCATATATTGACCCCCCACTCACAGTAACCCCCTGAGGTAAGAGAAATTATCATTTCCATCTTACAAATGAGGAAACTGAGACACAGGGTAATTAAGTGAGCTGCTCAAGGTTATAGTCAAAGAGTGGAGGAGGTAAGATTCAAGCCCAGGCAATCTGACCGGAGAGCTTGTGCTCCTAAACATTACTTAAAGCTGCCCATTTTTGGAGGATGAGGTGGGTATGGCGAGATGGTAGTGTTTCTTTATATAACAGCAAACATCATTCATCTAGCTTTAAGTATTTTATCTGTTGATATTGTTGTTGCTATTTGAGGGAGAGAGCTCTGTGGTTTTTCTCCCGCCTTCCTCACTCCCTCCTTCCTTTTCTCTTTTCTTTCTTCTCTCTTCTCTTCCCTCTCTCTCTCCTTGTTTTTTCCCCCCTCCTCCTCTTTCTTCTCCTCATCCTCTTCCTCTTCTAGGTAATATATATTTAGGAAGCTATTATATTTTAGTATAACTTTCTTTAAATGGTCACTTTCTCAAAACAAAGTTATAAATTCAATACTTTTTCATTAACGTTTTAGTTTTCTAGGCATACACTCACACTGTTGGCCCACAATGATATTCTTGCCTCTTCTTTCTCTTAGTCTACCCCTAATTCATGTCTTACAATATAGGCAAGAGGTCCAAAGAATGCTTATTAATAATAGTGAGACTGGACATCATATTTGATTTCTTACTGAATTTAAGTGAAAGATATCAAATGTTCCTTCACTGAGCTTGATGCAAGTTATGGGTTTAGGACTGTTTTTTAATATCAAGTAATTACCCTTTACTTCCATTTTATTCTCTATTAAAAGGAAAAGAAAGGAATAAGAATGAGTATTTGGTTCCATTTAATCAAATACTTTTGTCATCTATTTAGATAAATATAAGATTATTTCTATTTAACTCTTTTTAATTTCATATAATGTTGCTGTTTCTACTTTTATTGAAATTTTTTTATTATGAATGATGATGCTTTTTAAAATGGAAAATATGAATTTTTTTTTTTTTAAAGTAAAAAGAAAGTTTTATTTGGCATATATTCAAAAGGACAAAAGTGGGAAGTGGACAAGCATGCTGCCAGAGCCATGTCTGCC